>NC_141021.1:49495000-49787500 GCF_052040795.2 Danio rerio
ATTTGTCTGCATTGTACAGTGAGATCACAAGGGGAATTTTGATTGCTGTCAACAATTCTGTCAATGTATTGTTCTAGTCTCTGCCAAATGTCCCCAAAAAGACACGAGGGAGAAATATGTTGTTGTTTTTTTAATACAGGAACAAACATGTCAAAGCTTCAGCTGGAGATTAGAAACGGCATCAGCAAAGGCTGTGAAATGACACTTGAGAAACGGCACACCCTGATCTGATTCCTTCATGTTCTTCCTTAGTAATTTGGTTAACATCACACTGACAAAGCTAACAAACTAAGCCCTCATTTACTCCTTTTATTAAGATTTGTTTACCTCAATCCGATGGCAAATTAGGATGGCAAAAAATACAGCATGTATTTCATTAGGATTTGGTATTGTTTGGGTTTTTCACAATGGTTTTAAATGTATTTTATTTACAAGACTGACCAAAGTGCTTTACAATAGCAGTGCCAAATCAGTGTTTTTAAAACAGTACCAATGCCTGACCCGATACTTTACTTTCTGTCTTCAGTGTCAACGCTTGACGGAAGGCTTGTCTGAAGTTGGGGTTGACGTGACTGCCATAGCAGCGTCAGCCAATTAATTTAATCCACAATTGGTTACTGTCTGAGCTGGGGTATTTGCATAAAATGATCTGATTGGCTGACGCTTCAGTGGGCACATGAAAAGTTCACAATTCACTCCACAATTCAGTTCAGCATTGCTTGATGTCATCCATTCAAAGTGAATGGGAAGTTGACACTGATGCCCTGTGTGAATAAGGTGTAAATGTCAAATTCAAGACATATGATATACTGTTGCCGGGTCCAAGCCGCTAGTCATTTGAATTGAGAAAATATTCATTTATGGCCCCTTTATAGTCCTATCATACATAAAAGTGAATTTTATATAAAATCATAGTGTACACATTACTGTCTCTGAACTTGCTGCAACACAAATACTAAAATTATAACAATCTATAAAAAATGAATCACTTTCTGGCCATCGGATATATATAGATCATGAGTTTCGAAAGTATTACAGCGCTTTGTAAACGTTTATTAGTAACATTTGATGAGTCTCCCTATACAGTTTGACAGAGCGCTTGGACCCGGAAACCGCTTCGCATGGCGTCATACTTAACAAGCGGATATGGTGAATGAAGCCCCGCCTATAGACTGATGATTCTCTGGGGGAGGGGCTCAGACTTAAGTATCTGCAGATTTTGTTTGATTCGGAAGTTTAGAAGTGAAAGTTGTTTAATTTTATTGGTGATTCCTAATATGAAATTTAATCGTAAGCTTGGCAACAATTTTGGAGAAAATGTTCCCCTTTCAAACAGAATGCTCAAGCATACTGCCTGAAAGGGGTTTCAAAGATTGACGCTGAATGAAATGACTATGGTTTTTGTAGAAAACCATAATAACCACAAAACGAACTAAAGTTAAACTACTAGTTTTTGTAGTAAAATGAACTACGTTTTTTGTTGTGAAACCATAGTAACCACAAAATAACTATTGTTATACTATGGATTTATGGTAAACTATAGTAACCACAAAGCGAACTACATTTAAACTATGTTTTTGTAGTAAACCATAGTAACCACAAAATGAACTAAATGAACATTTAATTTTATTTAATATTCATTTATACAATTGCAATGCCTTGATTACAGTAAGGTTAGTACACAGTCATCGCCATAAATGGAATGATGCTAATAATTGGCGTCATTTATTTCAGTGTTTCGGTTTTCGGCCTTATTTCCTTTTTTCAGTTACAGCCGAGAATTTTCATTCTTGTCCATCCCTAAACATAATATTTTGCTTCCTAAAATGCAAATACAGTACTTTCAAGCTGGCAATGTTTATTCGCTGGTTCTGCCTGCATCTTCTCCACGGTAATGTGTAAGTGTATGGTCATTCAAACGATGGCGAAAGTATTACCGCAAACCATAACTTAAACTAATGTAATACATGTAATATGAAAAGATAAAACATAATATAAAACAATAGACATTTTATCCCATATTGGCTTCAGAGTTTTAGTACCCAAAGCTACATTTAGTCATATTGCTTTTGTAAACTACAAAAGCGTAAAAGACCCCAAAATTTTGGCCTTCTTTTCTAATGTTAAATGTACACATGTTGGAAGAAAGTCCACTTATTTTCCTGCTCACTATCTCATAGTATTTCATAGTCTCATAGTATGGCTTTGTTCATTCAATAGTACCTGTTTCGCTTGCAAAAGTAAAATAGAAGTGGTCACTACAGAATTAAGTAAATGCATTTATTACAAGGTTGAAGCAGTTCCTAAAACTTTCATTACATGTTTACTGCCTGTGGATCTAAATTTAAACTCTAACACAGTTGCATTGTGCAAATGTTTGCACAAGCGTTAGATGTTTGCTTTTCTGACTAATGTAAACGAGCAAAGGTTTTACTGTAGGCCAGCAGTGAAGCCTGTTTCCTCTAAACATTACTCAGACTGCGTTTCATTAAGACTGATGAGAGTCTGCATATTACTAAAGATACAACAATATTTATTATAACATTGAACCGTTCGGTACAACTAAACAGTAGCATTGACAGTTTTCAGTAGGGGTGTAACGATACACTCAGCTCACGATACGATGTGTATCACGATATAATGTTCACGATTCGATATGTATCACGATATTTGGAATAAAAATTGAAAATTAAACTGAAATGCAAATTTTACCAAGTAAACTATTTTTTATGTATTTCTTTTGTTTCAACTTGTTAAACTGAACCTTCTTTAAGAAAATAAATTAATCAGGCCTGTCTCTGGAAAATAAAACAATTAAAAAACTTTTTAAAAATATAATTGAAATGACAGAGACAAAATTAAGTAACAATTTAAGTAAAGGTGCAAAAAAAAAAAAAAAGCTGTCTATTCAATTGAATTTAACAGTAAGAGCTTAAGGCTTTGTTTGATCACTTGCGTTTTTTGTGTGTGCAAAAAAATCCACATTTCCAGGTATTTAATTCATATTTAATTAAATTAATTTAGAGATATCTCTAATTACAATTGTGACTAGTCAAAACTCATTTAGAGATATCTGCAAATATTTTTCAATGGAAGTCAATGGAGGAATATGACTAGTCATAATATATTTGCAGATATCTCCAATCTGATTTCGTACTAGTACAATTGTAATTGCAGATATCTCTAATTGTCATTCTGACTAGTCAAATTATAATTATGACTAGTCAAAATATAATTAGAGATATCTCGAAATATATTTATGGATAGCCAGAACAAAGGTTTAAATGCTAAAACGGCTTGCCATACGCGCGCGTCTACCAGTCCGCCCACTGTAGTAACAGCTCACGGTGAGCTCACATCATGTGTGATTTTGCGGTGGGAACATTATATGAAGACAGAATGATATTTTAGGCTAAATTGTACCTTATAAATACAGTATGTGACTCTTTCAAGTATGTAAATCACTGTGAAGACTTTAAAACTTAGGATGTTTGACCCAGTATGTCAAAAAGCGGATGAGTCTAAAGCAATGACTGTACAACCGAAATGTTGCCAGACGTCTGATTTTGAGAGGATGGGCCATCCTCCATTTCAGCTCCACTCATCTTGGTCTGCTAACATTACTGCTGCTGCAATCTGAACTCACGTGCGACAGCAGGTGGAACGTAGCTCACGTGCAAACAGCTCAACTAATAAGAGAAAACAGACGTCATATCGTAATCAAATCGGCATAACGCCACGATGCATATTGTGACATTTTTGCATCGCAATAAATTGTACAACGATAAATCGTTACACCCCTAGTTTTCAGTCATGTGACCTGTGCGGAGACCTGGAAAGCAAAAAACAATGGGTTGTAATACGCTACACTGGGATCTCCATAAAATCGTAGCACAAACCAGTCATATTTTTTGGATCACATCAACAGAACAGAACCGAGATATAATCACAAAATGTAAAGGATGGGCAACTATATGTCAGAGCTCCAATTCTTTCTTCTAACGTTCTCTTTTGGACATTCCCCAGTGATTTAATCATTAGTGACAGCGTTATAGCACGTAAGTATCTGCTTTTATATTTGGTGTCAGTTTCTTTTACTTAATTAATATTTACTTGGTAGAAACTGTGACCCAAAACCAAACCAAACCATGAGAAGTCTGTATTATTGTACCCCTAATATAAACCATGCAAGTAGACATCCACGCAGAAAACAGGAAGTGGTATAGTTTCAGTAAACAGTCATGAAGAATCTCTGTGGAATTTTTATTAGCATGGGGTATGCATTTAAAGAAAATAAAGGAAGATGGGAAAAAGGTTACTTCTGTTATTCAGTGTTTGCCTCATTTGCTCCACATCTCTGTGTTTGTGTGTCCAACATAGAAATAATATCCAAAACCAACCAACAACATATGACAGTCTGCACTGCTGGTGGTCATTTGCGATTGCACAGAACTCAGAATAATTTGTTCCCACATTTCTGACTTAACTCCAAAGGGTTTCAGCAACCATCAGCTCTGATGAAAGCTCATTCTGTCTCACAGCGAGAAAAGCAGCGGTGATTACCTGTGATGAAGCCAGCGGGTGTTGGGGTGAGACTGTGAAACTGCTGGTCATGTTTGGCTCTCTCGTCCACAGATATTACCCATGTATCCGACCCCCCTGTGAAGACAGACAAACATCAGCATGAAGCTTTAATGGATTAAATCAGCCATTATTTTCATTAAATGGACAGAACACAGCTAAAAACAAGCAAACTCTTATGTTTTATTGTGTCTAATTAGCGAAAGACATGAAGTAACAATGTTTTATGCATAAAAATCTGTTAGTAAAAATCATACACCTACAGTTTTATGCCAAGTTCACACCAATTGCAAATAGAACATCCCATGGTTTCTGCTACATTCATTCTTCCATGACGGGGCGCCACGCCAAAATTGATCCCGCCAGGGCTGCATTAGAGCTTCTCATTCAAAACATTTAATTTTTTTAATAGCTGGTAATAATCGCACCAAAACGTATTAAAAGGTAAGTGAATTATAACAGCGCAAACTTTTCTGTAACCGTAGTAGTGCTGTGCGTCATTTGTTTAACCCTGCTTTGGTTACATGCTGACAGACTGACTGGCTGACTGACAGGTGCGTGATGTGTGAGGCCAGCAAACACGACGTATAGTCGTTTCGCTTTACTTCAGGACGCATTAATATGCCTCTGTAGGTCTATTAGAGACATTCATAAATATTCACAGCAAATCTAATAAATGCTGGAGACGTACTCGTAACAAACGTACTAAATTGCACTTCAGCAGCGTTTATTTAAGAGCACACAAGAAGATCTGCGCGCTCTTGAAGCTGCTCATATTTGAGGGGGGCGTTCAAGAAGTTTTGTGCACGGGCAGAGGAAATCGGCGCGCAAGCAAAGAGATCTGCATGCTGTAGGCTATTACATAAATGCGATCTCGACTTGTAATACTGTGCTTACGACATTTGTCATTGAAGTACCGCCACAGGTAGTGGTAGATCTGTGTAAAGAAAGGCCTGCCATCACAGCTGGAAAAAATCCAAGAGAAAACCAATAATCAGACTTCTATTACGATTAAGACTCTGATTAAGAGTTTACCATGTAAACAGAGATTTTTGATTACCTTAATCAGACTACAGTCATAATTGGCCAAAATAAAAATCGAATTAATACATTTGGAGCATGCCGATTTTCATCACATTATTAAAGTGCAGTACAGACATGTAAACAGCTTAAACACACTATTACCGTCATGTAGGATTTTTCGCAGCATTTGGCGACAGGATATTCCATAAACAAATGGCTGTTTGACACTATTCTCTGAAACTACTTCTACCTAGTCAGAAAAGACCACAGACACACACATCGTGAAATGCAGAGTTTTTTTTCCCCTCTGTGAGCGGGATCAGATTTCATTAAAACAACACTCTTCTAGTAGTTCATACTTGCATTAAATACCTCAGTGTCAGCATAAATGAAATGTTCCTGAATGAAAGTGAAATTGCCGAACTGCAGTTAAAGTCGACAAACTAAAAATAAAACACTGAAAAACCATGAAAGGAAATGTGGATAGCCTGCTGACGCAATGACGTTAATCAAACTATGTGCTATAACATGTAAAACGGAATAGCAACTCATGTAAACACCATTATCATATTATTGTCTTATTCAGACTAAGGCTAATAATACGATTACTGATGTCCATGTAAAGATAGTCATTGGCTCATTTGCACTAAATAACCTGCGAGATATTTTTCCATTAATACGCACAAATGTTTTTATCTGTACATCCTATAAGTCTAGACATGGTTAAAACTACACAGTAAAAATGCTGAGTTCCACACAATTCCTGCATGTTGTCCCAAAATAAATTCAACTTAATCATTTTGGCAAATTTAAGTGGAATTTTAAGCTGTCCCAACAAAAACTTAAGAATTGCGCTTTAATTCATTTTAAATAAGCACTTTGAATAAGAAGGAAAAGTCTATTTTTGAGTTCTCGTTTGCTACTTTGTACCTGTTGTTAAATGGCCCGCTTCCACTGAGAGGTACAGTACAGTACAGGTCGGTACGGGTCACCTTGCTTTTCCTTGGGTTTCCACTGGCAAAAGGGTACTATTTTGTTGGGCGTGGTGTCTGACAAAGTTTCAGACAACGTCATTTTTACTGGGGGAAAAGTCTACAGTAAAGCTGTATGGGTCGTTCACATGTCATATGAAAAGCATTTCTCTCAAAACAGAGGCTTTATACACATAAATACTTGTGTATAAAAGTTCTTTACTAACCTTTCTATGAACATGATTTCATTATAACTGCAGATAAATTACAGCGCATAATAGCCCACTGTAATGTCTGCAATTGTATGAAACAAATACATAAATGCTTGAACACATACAGACCCTTACATTCTCCGATATGTTATCAATTACAGACAGCATACATTCAGTCCTTATTTGGCTTCAAAAACAACATACAACATACAGACAGTGCAAACCTCTCATCTGCATCTTTAATCCTCAGCAGCACAGGTAACCTCTTGTTAGAAAATAATTCCATCATTCCGAGTTCATTACAGTCCAAAAGGTGATGATAATAGTTAAACATGGCAGTTTGTTTTTGTTTTAGGTTGCAGACGCATCATTTACTGCTGTTTTTGCCGGCTTCTCCTTTGTTTTTCGTGCTTTACTCTTGTGTTTGTCCATTTCTAAAAGGATCAGATGTCAGAGCGCTTCAATAATTAAGCGCACGTTATTAATGAGCTCAAGAAGTTTGTAATTTTAAATATAGACGTGCGGCGAGCTCTCTGAAAAAAGTGAAACCGCTCGCACTTTTAGACGGGCTCGCAAAACGACAACAGGACACAGCAGATTTAGTTCTTCTTGGCTTTGTAGCTGTTCATCAAGACGTCGACAAGGTTTGTTTGAGCTCGAGTCGACCATGGCTCATTACTACATGTAATTATTATTACGGATTAATGTCTCAGCTGTGTATTTGAAAATGGCGGTTCCTATGTTTTCACTCTCCTGCTTGTGTATTAGAGCTGTGAACCTACACTAGTCTCACGGTTCGGTTACGATTACCATGCCATCGATTTGGTTCAATTCGATATCTCGGTGCATCGACGATGCTTTCCATACACAGTTTTATATTTTCTTCACAGCAGCAGTTCTTGTATTAAATGTATGACTATATTTATATTTATATACTATTTGTAATACAATTTTGTCATTTAATACAAACAGTCAAAATTTAAACTGTACCTTTAAACAACATGAGCATTTAGCAAATAATATAAACAAATACAAATATCCAGCTCACTTTCTGATCCTTGTCTAGTTCTCTTACACTTCTTTGATTGGTCACACACTCAACAAAAACAGTTGCGATTGGCTCTTGCGCGCTGCGCTCTTCACAGATGAATGATACTGATAAGCGGCAGGTGGCAGCGGCGATCACAGCTGATGCATGATAAACACGGTGGAAAAAACTCTGCAAACACGCACTCGTTACTGTATCCACCCGTACTTTCATTCTCTCGATCTCAGTGAAATAGGGGCTTTTGCTGTTTATGTCAGTGAAAGACTGATCCAGCAAACACACACAGTGAAATTGTGCACAGTTTATGAGTTTTAAGTAGTTAGAGCGTTGTAAATACTCGCGCTCGCCTCCCTCCCAACAGAGCGCATATGAGATAAATGACGTCAGTAATAACCGGTTATGATTATTACTGTACCGATACCGAATTGTCCGCGTGCGTCTGCATCGCGGTGCACTGAAGAAACGATTAATTTTGACACCCCTATTGTGTATGCGCTGGTGATGTTTCTCTGTAAACCAATAGCGTTCAGCTGCGTTTTGCTCTGCCTTTTGGTACCCTTTTTTTGCCTTTTGAGTTCACAACACCATCCAAAGGTGCACAAAACTCTGTGAATGTGATAAATTACTGAAAAAAATACAAAGTGGCTTAGTTCATAATAATTAGAACAGTTAATAAAACGGAAGATGCTTTATTTTTATCAAGAAAACTAAACCACTACTGTTAAGCATGCAAAGCCAGTCAAAGGGTATCTGACACATAACAAAAAGATAAATATTTTACATTTTTATATACTATGATTACAGAATATCGTACAAAAAAGCCATAAGAGCCTATTTGATTAGAGTTTATTGAATTTAATTAACAAAAGGGAAAAAAGACTTGCTTCACATTTTCAAGGTAAATGCTAAAATCAGTATATTAAAATCCCTTTTTTACAATACAATAATTACAATATATATATATATATATATATATATATATATATATATATATATATATATATATATATATATATATATATATACTCTCCTATAATTAATTATTGATTATTATAAATTGATCGACTGATTGCTGCAGCTCTGGATAATCTAAATAATACATCTAAACTAAAAAAAATTTGTAAGTCTTTTGTAGTCCCACTGTACGCTACTCTAAAATCCAAAAAGAGAAACAAAAAGTAAAAAAGCACACATGAAATCCTGTACATGACTGACAGGCAAGGAGACGACAGCTCTGTGAGGGCGTTTCTCTTCCATTCACTGATTGTTTCAGACATTCACTGACTCACTTTGATTCATTCTCTCTTAAACACAAACACACACACAAACACACACAAAAACACACACACACACAGCACTCCATGCACATCCACCCACCCGACTTCACACAAAGTCACGCGCATCAGTCTGTCTGTCAAAGCTTCAACTCACCTCCGAAGGGTGTGGGAAACTGAGCCATGGTTCAGTCCGTCAGCTGCCGTCCAGCCGCAAACACCTGCAGAACACAACACAAAGAAACCTTGAGCTCTTTCACTCAAACATCCTCTGAGAGACAACATAAAGAAACACCACTTGTTCATCATCCTGAAACAAAATCACTCAATTGGGGACAAAGAGGAAGAGACGATTTGAGTGAGCTTCAACTGACCTGCAGAAAACCTCCTGCGAGAAAACACAGAACATCCACCAAATGAATTTCACCCCCAAGTAAAGGTCAGCTACTTTTTGTGGTTGTCTTTTTAGTTTTAGCGTAATTGTTTTAAAATGTTGACAGTTTAGCACAAAATATTTATTGTAATGCAACAAATTCCTGAATTAGAAAAAAAAATTTGCATCAAAACTTGATATTATAAATAAAGAATCAATTTGATGGATGGATCACTGTTATTTGCTAATGAGAGTAACAAGTTGCCCTTATTTCCATGAAAACAAAGACTGATTTACACTTCTCCGTCAATCGCACAAGTATGTTCAGGCACAACCTTCACGCAGTCGCATAGCCCTCGCCGCTGAGTGTCAAGTCCCGTGAAGACGCTCCAGATAAAGATTTTGTTTTGTGTACTTTACGATTAAAGTTGTTGCACGTCTGCCAGTCCCTGCCTCTAAACCAAGCGGCAACCTCCCGCTCTCCCTCTGGAAGTCAATTCGGAAGTAACTAAAACTGCAATTCATCTGAAATTCCGCTAGTCCTGGCCGCTCCTGGCTCCAAAACAGAGCAAATTTCAATTGAGCCCACTGTTAGAATGGCCAACTTTACAGCAGAAAAAAAGGTGTTTACAGCCTGGTACAAAAAAAGATTTTGGTTAATACAGGTAATATTACCCTTCATGACAACTGTGAGGGGGGTGAATTTTTTTATAACTCATCCGTTTCCTTTATATAAAGTTATATTAAGTTTGCATAATTAAGGGCGTGGCCACTTGAGTGACAGTTAGGTCTCGCTGGTCGCCGTCACGTCACCTCTGCAGATTAGCCACTGATTTCGGCATATTTATCGTATTTCTGTGTTGTTTTATGTGGCTTTACAAAGTCAACTGCCTTTTGGACTTGTTTCCCACAATTATTAGATGGCATGGCATGCTGAGGGCACTTAATTGTGCTCACAAACCATTCACGTAGCCTCCGTTTCCCATGTGAGTAAAGTTATATACATATATACCATCTCTATACATGTATTTGTTTTATTTAAGATCATTTATCGTTTATATTTATATTTAGAGCTGTAATGCACTCCAGAATCTGTCAGATTGATTAGCTGTAGGCTCTAGAACAGTCATCTGAAGCGTTGTCATACAGTGTTATGCTGGATTTTATCAATAGTCTTACAGTAACTAATACAGACTATATCTGAAGTGTTTGTAAGTAATTCGAGTTTTCCTCCTGTTTAAAAACGTCATAAGAACAATGTTTAGTGGCTCAATGTATTACAGCAGTGTTTTTAAAAGTCTAAACACTTTATTGATATAGTGTACAACCAAGCACTAGTGGTCAGAATACAAACGAGTCACAAGTGATAAAGTATTAAGCATTTCTCCCAAAGTAAAGTGTGTCTGAACCAGGTCCAAGCTAAATGCTAGCAGGTGTCTGTAGCTCCGCTCACTCTCCGCCTCTTTGCCCTTGTTTGGTATCCCGCCGTGGGTGTGATGACGCGTGACCAAAATGGCGACGGTTGGCCGCGCCTACTTGTGGCTTCTTTTGCGCTCTTCAGAAACCTATGGGTGACGTCACGGATACTACGTCCATATATTTTAGTCTATGCTCTAAACAAGCGAACTTTAGCTATCTGTACATTAAGGTAGCATTCAGAAAATACAAAACACCCTGCAAGCAGCAAGCAATACTCATCGCAGAAGTATAAACCAGCCTTCAAGAGTAACACAGTGTCCTTACAACATGCGACACGATGCTATGACATGCGATAAAAGTGTTAAATGCTACTAATGTAAGCTTGAACAGCATTTGCATGACATTTCAAGAGTTCACACTTAGCTGATGATTGATTTGGCTCGTTTGGCATGCTGTCCCAGGAGAAAGCCTTGAGCTCATAATATCCTCAAGCCCGAGACTCCCCCTCGTAGGAAGATGAGAGAGAGGAGTTTGAGCTCAGGTAGATGTCGAGAACTCCCCTATCATGGTGGCTGAAGAGCAGGTAGTAGTTGCTCTTTAAAGAGATAAGTACTTGGTAGGTGCATGTCTATAGTGTTGATTTGGATTAGTCAATAATCTTAGGTTGCATGTTTTTGGACAGTGGGAGGAAACCGAGGGACCCGGAGGAAACCCACATGAGCACGGGGAGAACGTGCAAACTCTGCACAGAAATGTCAGCTGCTTTGGTAAAGACTGGAACCGGAGATGTTCTTGCTGTGAGGCAACAGTTCTAAGGACTGGGCCACCGTGCCACCCATCTAGGAAGGAGGAGTAGTGGGGGTGGAAGGGGGGATTCTTCAAAACGAAAATAGCTGTGATACGTAACCTAGGATATTTATAGTAGCTTAGGAATCGTCTGATTGGTGCATTGTGAATTAGATAATGCTGGTCCAAGCAATCATAAGCACGTGATACTCTCGAAATTAGTGAATAAATAAACTACACTTATTGCCATACTACTGAAAGCAGAAAGTTGACTTCGGATCTTGAAAATAAAATAACTACCAAACTGTTTGAAAATGAAAGTCAGAACTGTGACTCGGTGCAAACCAACAACATTAGTAGACTATTAATGTTTAATATGTAATGATTATATATGCCTCCCATTTCGTTGGAATTGCAGTGTCTGATATTTAAATGTCATGTCGCGTTGAGTTTAGTGCAGACAGCCAAATTGCTTGTTGCGCGAATCTTGTCGCATCACATGTTGTTATGGCAAGGGGGAAGTTTATAAGTAAATCAGTTTATAAAAGAGCAAAATAACATTTTCATTTAAAAAAAAGAAGCTAAAAATGTCTATGGTATCTTTCAAGTTGACATAAAATGAAGAAAAGAAAAAAAAAAAATCAACACATATTTTGTGTTTTGTGTGTATAAATCTTTTATTCCAGTAACTTTTGTGTTTATTTTTTTAACCAAGTACAGAACAAAACACTGCATTTAAATCCCAACATGGAAAATAGACAGCCACTACCATCATTTCAGTGCAGATTCAAGAGGAAGTAGACACGAGTTACTTCTTAGAGAAAATTCTAGTGTTGCAGTTGTTCATGCATAAGCACATACCTTTGCTTAGTTCTCATTTTCAATTAAAATGGACATGCGTTAAGCTGAATATGCACAAAATTTTGTATCATATTGCATTTCATCCAGATGGATTCAGTGTTTTAGGAGAGGGATTCTGCTGTTATTTTGAAACTGGGTGCTAGACTGTATATTTTGTGAAACGATGTTTTACCCATGTCACGTCCATAGTCAGACAGAGCTATATTATGCAAAAATTAACAACAACAATGGCAGATTACATGCTTATGATCATGTAGAAGTTACTGAGATCAATAGCTTTACTTTAAAGTGGAGTAAAGGAGGTCGAGCCTTCTCATTTATGGCTCCTAAAGTCTAGAATAGCCTTCCTGATAATGTCCGAGGCTCAGACACACTCTCCCAAATCAAAACTAGATTAAAGACCTATCTGTTTAGTAAAGCATACACTCAGTCCATCACTTAGTAGGTTTCCACACAGGTTTCTGCATCTTGTTTATATACACTATTAACAGCAGCTACGCTAATTATTCTCTCTATTCTCTATTTCCACCTGGGAATACTCTTCACGAGGCCCTTAGACTATGCAGTCACTGATTCGATCCAAGACCAGCGACAAGATGATCCCAAGGTTTCCATATGCTGGACCAGGCCGTATCCTGAGCAGCTGCTGTGGTGGTCATAGAGGAGTGGAGAGCATGAGACCAGTGACGTTCCAGGGATAGACGAGTCTTCGCTGAGGCCAGCTTCCAGCCTCCGCCGCTGAGACTGCATCTCTGCACAAGACGTTTGGCCAGCGAAGAAATTAAAATGGTCGTGCCCAACTGAGTCTGGTTTCTCTCAAGGTTTTTTTCTCTTTACTTTCGCCAATCGGTGAAGTTTTTTTCCCTCTCCGCTGTCGCCTCTAGCTTGCATGGTTTGGGATCGATAAACCACACTGAACTGAGCTTAAATTAACTGAATTTACTATGACAATTTATGTGAAGCTGCTTTGACAATCTACATTGTTAAAGCGCTATACAAATAAAGGTGAATTAAATTAAATTTACTGAAAAGCATTCATAAAGTTTGTCTTATGTTGTCTTGAAAGAGCACAAGATTTATGCCCCAAGTCTTCTCTGTTTTTTGTCCACATACAGGTTTGGAATATAAACACCATTGTTTAAGCCAGTTTCAGTACAGTAATGTAGTAAATACTGTAGTATGCAGAATTTTGTTTTTTGTTTTTTTGAGAAGAGATAAAAAAAGAAATTGGAGCTCTGGGTTTCTGTGGATGTAGGTTCAGTCTGGAACTAGTTATCTCCCAGCTGTGTAAACGCACTGCGAGAATTCTCTCTCTATCTTTTTCACACAAACACACACACACACACACACACACACACACACACACACACACACACACACACACACACACAAGTCTCCAGCAGAGACACCCAGGGGCACCTTGGCCAAAGTATTTTAATCAGTGCCAGACTGTGCTCTCTCTCTCTCTCTCTCTCTCTCTCTCTCCCTCCCCCTTTCTCTCTCTCTCTCTCTCTCTCTCTCTCTCTCTCTCTCTCTCAAACTCTTCCTCCACCCTAACTCTTAATTTCTGGTGCTGAATAATGGAATTTTTTGCTCTGTGCAGAAACACAAACAAACATGCTTATCCAAGCACTGGGAAAACATGTTGTAGTACATCTGGAAAGTGTACAGTTTATTATCAGGGCATTTAAAGTCATATTAAATCAAAACTCACAATTCTTATTTTTTTATGAAATAAGAATGCAGTCTTGGCCAAAGGTCCTGCCTATACACTCAGGAACAGTGGCATCTTGATGCATAAGGACATGCATGTGAGAATGTTAGGGAGTATTTACATTAGGTACGGTTGCGATTGTCCCCATCCCCTCTCCCCCTCGGCCTGCCCTCACATTGCATTTTACCTGCGACTGTTCAGTTTAACAGGAAGAGAGTCACTCTCGCTCAGCACAGTGGAGATTGCTTTAGTTATATCGCGTTGTATTATTTTTAGTCGTTTGGGATAAAGTGACACGCAGTCAAACACTTTCCCGAACAGATCCACCACTTTTGATGCTCATAAATAATCATAAAAGTCCTTGTGCTGCAGGAATTAGGAGGTTTGCTGAAGGTGCAGTGAAGGGGTAATAAACTACAACAGTTTGCGTTCATTTAAAAATCAACAATGATACTTCTGCCAGAAAAGGCAAACATGTTGATTTTTCTCCAGAAGAATAGTAATAGTAATTAGTAATTTTCCTTCAAACCATTGTACATTATTTTACAGAATTTTTATTTATTTATTTGTTTTACAATTATAGTTTTTTTTTACTTTAAAGTGTTGTTAATTTCTGTTCAATTAGTTTTTCTTTTACAAAAAGTACAGATAAGAAAACTGTTAAAGTACCGAACCGTTAAGTGGTATCGATAAAAGTAGTAATACTGTTTAAACCTTAACAATACTTATCCTAATTAGCACACATTCGTCAATATGCAACAGGAAGCTTTTGCTCCAGTTTATTCTTGAGATGATAATGCAAGGAGTGAGATGATAATGCAAGTAATTTTTTTTATTATATATTATATATATTCCACTATGCGATAGGATTATTAAAGTGAAGTTTAACATTTGTTTTGCCTTTATAGGTTTTGTTTGTTGATTCTCAAAGTCCCAGCATTTTCAAAGGTATCAATAAGGAAAACAAAAAATAAAAAATACAAAAGTAAATTAAGAGAAAATGTTTTGTTTTGTTTATTACAAGATGAAAAATAAGCCTCTGATCTGTATGTATATAAGTTTCAGTTCAAAAAACCCCCACAAACATTGGTCTATAACTCTTTCAAACTGCCTCTTTAAGGCTTTAATCCAAATTATTCCGTTTTGGTGACTGTTGCTTTTAATAAACATGACATGCCTGTGTGTCAGCATAGTGGCAGATTCAAAAACAAGACTGTCCTATGCTAATGAGGAAGAGTTTGTCATTAATAAACAGGGCTTTCCCCCTCATATGACACGTACAAAAGAAGAATGTCAATCAAAGTGTTTCTGCAGACTGTTTTTATCAAGTGTGATTATAAAAAATACAATAAATACATTTGTACCATTGGAAGCTGGTTATATTCACAGACTCTTGCCACATAATGGTGAATAAACCCCTTGATAAAGTGACTTTTGCATAATAGTTGCCCCTTTAAGTAAGTCAGAACAAAGAACCATATTGCTAAAGGAGTGAGATGATAATGCAAGTAATTTTTTTTATTACTTGAAAAAAAAAAAGCTTTTTACAACACACAGAAAAGGAATGTGATGAAAAACAGATATGCGCTGATGTGGTTACTCAACTGCTGACAGCTTTTAATGACTGTTCTTCTGAAGAGCTGGCAGAGAGCAGTGCAGAACCTGAAGCTGTGTGGAAATCTTGATGTTTCACATTCACGTTGCATCACATCGCCCTGCCTACAGACTCTGCAAAAAACGCTGATCTCAATGCTTTATTTCCCCTCCATGCATTTGACATTTAAATGTGAAGTTGTTTCATGCTGAACAACACTAGTCTTTGGTAATAATTCGAGCGCGGGTTGTTTTTAAGCAGTGTACAATTCTTATTTTACAGAGAACGCACTATTTTCAGAAATCCATTATGTCTGAATACCACTGGCTGCAGGGTGTGTTTGTACTGTCTGAGGTTTAATCTGAAGCAATGGGGGTATTTCTCAAGATGGAGGACTAAGCCCTCCACAGAGAGCTTGACTCAATACTGAAAACATCCAGTTCCCCTGATTAAACAGGACACTGGTGAGTCAAACCATCTCTCTCACTGGCAGAGTGCGCTGTAAAACACTGCAGTGCTAGTGACACTGTCACACAGTAGAACCGGCCCTTGTCACAGCCCTGCTAATGACCGTATGTGTGCGTGTTGTCTTTGAGCATCTGACCTACTTTTCCCTGTCACCCTTTTTCTGATTCTAATGAAGCTTTACCTCAGGACAATGCTCTCAAACACTGGCGTTTCGGAATGAAAGCCCAGGAAAAGGAAACACATTTAAACACAAGCAAAGCAGTGTTTTAGAAGACCTGCACGTCTCAGATGAATTTAGATTTTCTCTTATTCATGAGCAGTCTCTCCCCCCTGCCGCTGATCCAGAGCTGAGAGAGGGAGGGGCAAAGGGTGATGATGTCATGTGCTACAATTGTGTCACTGGGTAAAGCAAAATATAGGATTTACAGCATTGGTCTTAAACTCCATTCCTGGAGAGCCGCAGCTCTGCAGTTTTGCTCCAACCCTAATTAAACACACCTGATCAAACTAATCAAGGTGTTCAGGACTACTAGAAACCTTTATGCAGGTGTGAGTTAGAGGTGGTTGGAGTTAAACTGCGCAGAGCTGTGGCCCTCCAGGAATTGAGTTTGAGACTGTTGATTTACAGAGGTGTTTTGTTTTATTCTGAATGTTACCTTAATGTACATATAGCTAAAACTTGCTCATTCAGATGCAGGAACCAGCGGACGAGCAACAACTTTAAATCATAAGGTAAACACAAAACAAAAGTTTCCATCTGAAGCTCCTGCAAGCACTTACTCCATCAAGCTCGCAGCTCTTAGCACCGTTCACACTTGTCACTCCTACCAAGCAGACCAATCACAGAGCTTACAACGTGTGGTTACATTTTTTTAAAGGTGCACATCGGCTTCAGTCACGGCGAGGGGTGTGCAACCGCACGAAGGCTGCACCGGACCATACACGTACACTTGACGAAGAAGTATAAATCAGCCTCTAGTCGCCATCAGTCTACAAAGTGATATTACAACTTTAGCCTGAACATATGATGTAAAAACGCACACCCGCCCTCACGCAAGGACGCACGCACACATACCCGCACGCATGCCCCCACGCACACATTCAGCTGTGGATTCATTAGTCAGGTGATGTGAGACCCTGGGGTCAAAGGGAGTGTGAATATTAATAATAGTGTCAACATCACACTCACACTCCTGTCTGCATTCCTTCCAAGAAGGCTTGGGGTCCTGTGTGAACAACTCAAGCCAAACAAACCCACACGTTCACATTCCTCGCAGAAGCACAACAGTCTTTCCTGGCTTTGGCTCCAAAATAGGAGTAGATGGAAATACAGCAGATGTAAACTTCTACACACAGCTCACATTCAGTGCAAAAGCAGACGCTTGAATCAAAAGATTGGCAGAATGAATGCCATTTCTACTTGTCAACATCAATACCAGATACCGAACTAGAAAGGACCATTGCAGAGTCACTGGTTTCCTTTTAGAGCATAAGAGAAGAGTCAGTTTAGATGCTTATGGTTCCACTTACACTCCAAATACTCTTATTCAACAATCAATGAATCAAAATCTGCACCCAATCCATATTTAAAGGGGTCATGAAGTGAGTTTAAATTTTCTCTTGAGCTTTAAATATAATGAATGTCATCCAACTAAAGCAATATCCTGCAAGTATCAGAGCTGAAAACGTCCTCATTTCTGAAATAAAATTCATCATTGACAGCAGGCTTGGAAAACAGCAGGTCCTGAAATGCCCATCTATGACATCACAGGAGGGGAAAAGACAGATTTGTACAGGGAACGGTTAGAGCAAGCCATAAAGGAGCAAAAAACAAGCAGTGGATGAGGAGAAAATTATATAATAATTTTTTTTTTTTTTTTAATTTTGGTCATGGATAAGCGCTCGTTGCATAAGTCTTTTTGCAGAAAATAGACACACAAACACAGTCAAAATGATGTAGAGGATTGTGAAGTTTGCTAAATTAATCTATTAAGCTATTAATCATTTTATTTATTTATTATTTTAGAATAAGATATAACATGTTTTATTCACAAATTTACAAAAATTGTCAATAAAGAGTTCACAGATCAATTAGGCTATAGATTAATTGTTGAAAAAATTAGACAGTTTTTCCTGTTTATTAGCATTTGGAATACATTAAATCACAATCAATACCTATCTGACCCATTTAAAATATTATCTTTTTAGGGGTTCATTTTATATGTGCAAAAAATAGGCTAAACGCATACTATTGTTACCTGCCGCACTTCAGTAGGAAGAACAATACAATTATTTTGCGAAATAAATACAATGAAAAGGTCGACATAAATGTTTCACTGAAATAACACATTAACAAAATTAAACGAATAACAAATACTAGGGCTGTGCGATTAATTGAAATTGTATTGAAATTACAATTTGAACATGCACAATTTGCACATCTAATCTTAAATCTAATTTGTAAGACCTGTCAGTCACATATCGCATCTAAAAGCGTGTGGAAAGCAGGAGCACGTTGCTTCCTTCAGCATTTTCAACTCACTTTGTGCTCGCACTCCTTTGTCGTTTGTCATTGCTAGGTGACCATCAACCGTTTTTTCAGGGGATAACAAACTAACAAACCATTGGATAAAATTAAAAAGCACTGGATAAAAATCTAATTATATTTTTGTAAATATGTTCTGGATTCACATTGTAAACCGTCTGTGTGTGTCAAAATCACGATTAAAATCTAAATCCCAATATTGTTTAAGAAAATTCTAATAGGTTTATTTTGCCCGTGTCACACAGCCCTAACAAATACTGCTATTCAATGATACAAGGAATAAGCTCTATTTTCATTATGTTTGAGGTTTTCTTATTGTGATTAAACACAAATAATAAAGAAAAAGTTTACAATATTGAATTATCTCTAACTCTTTCCTTGATGCTCATCAGTTTGCACCACCCAGAAAATCTGCACGTCTCCAGAGCTGGTCTCAAAACCCGGTTCGAATAAAAGCATACACTAAAAAAATTATTCAAAGATGATCCCTTGGATTTAGTCAATTTTTTTTACGTTAAGTGGTTGTAAACAATTTATTTGGCCTGAATTTAAACAAACAAATTAAGTTGAACATTATTAAACTTAATTTGTTTGTTTAAATTCAACACAAATAAATTGTTTGCAACAGTTCTGCATGCAACACTTTTTTCAGTGTATCATTTATTATTATTGAAGTTTTAGTAAGTAAAAACCACTCAAACTTCATAAGTGGACCTCAGACAACAAAATAAAATATTTTTAAAAAGCCTGTTCATGACCCCTTTAATGCAGTCCAGACTCGTGAAGGAATCCAGCTTTTACCATCACTGACAGCAAATCACCCTAACCAATATTTCATAACATCCTTAAGCACTTTCGCATTGCTCATGATTCAGGGTCTGAACCAAAAATCTGACCTCGGATCATTTGTTCAGTTCCATCTTGAAGCATTTAGAGAAGGCCGTAAACACAGAAGCAGAAGTGCTTTCTCTGCTGCTGATGTAGGCAGAACAGCTCAGCCGTAACACAGAGAACAGAGAGCACATCTTCAATGGATATCACCGCTTCTGTCTGAGCAGAACCCGAGCCTGGCTCAGGCGATACTGAGAAATTCACCCATGAGACTAAAACAGCTTCCGGAAGAGGACCTGTACAGTTGTGCTGCTCTCCAATGATAAGACAAGGTTACAGTGCTACACACACAAAACACACACGATTTATGGCTAATAACATGTTAAATATTACTGTTAACAACCAATGCAGCATTAAGGTTAATAATAGGTGGTATTCAGAGCAAAATATGCATTATGACAACAAAAAATGAGAAGTGTCAAGAACTATTTAAAGGAAATAACAAGTGAATTTACATGTGACTAACAGACCACCAAATAGTTACTACCATACCTTAAAGCAAAATACAAATAATAGACATGACATACATTCGAGGGAAGACTAGATCATGTGGCTGTAGTCAGGCTTCTCTAAGGATGTGCACACATTAATCAGACAGTAATCAAAGTTTATACATGCTCTTTTATAATGAATTATGCGTTTAAAAAAATCGTAAACCTCTGCACTTGCATAAGCACAAGCTATAAGCACAGGGATACAATCACTGGCATCAGATCTTCCTTTGTGTGTGCGACCAGATAAATTCCTGACACTTTTCTTGACTTCTTTTAGAGTTCTCAACTGATACAAATGCTGATATAATCATCAGCGGATAAAAATACAAGCATGTTCAGCCACCACGCAACATTGTTTTGGATGTTTGGTACGTTCTGTCACAGAATATAAAGTTTTAAAGGCCTTTTTTGTCTTGAATATTCATGTTAAATATTAAAATGACTAAATAAATATGAAATAAATAAAATATATAAAACACAGTAAAATTGTTGCAGTCAATATTGATTGATAATTAGCACGAAAAATGTCAAATCTACATTTCTTTTAAGTTTAAAGTATTTTTTTTGTTTATTTAAAATAAGTAGCAGTAAAATGATTTTGTAAATCATGAAACAGATTTTTGAAGACACAAAGCAGATGTATATTTACATTGAGAAAAACAACATCATCTGCAAAAACATGTATTGAACTGAATGAGAAACACTAGCCTCAATACGCTGATGACCTTCACGGCCAATCACAGTCATTTCTGTTGAGCACGTGAACACAATGGCAAATCAACAGTGCCTTATGTTAAAAGGAAATGGACTTATTTCCAAACTTCTGTATCTAATATAGTAAAATAATCAGTTCATTAACTTGGGTTTGATAAATGGCATCTTAAAATGTGTGTTTGGGAAAGAAAATGTTAGCTAACTAGTGCCATTTCCGATAGTATCTGGATGCAGCCTTTATGATGCAAGCTGAGATTGCATCACTTAGCGATGCAATGTCAGACACAATGCACTCAAATGGAGTGAGTGATGTCACTGTGATGGGTAGGGTTAGGGGTGGGGTTAGATGAGCCTATTAAAGCATTGGATGCAGCTTAGATTGCACTGCACCAGGGCTGCATCCAGACCCTTCTCTCTCGCCATTTCCCTTAAATTAGCAGAAAATCTAAAATATTGCTTTTTACTTTCACTTTCTATTCAGAACGGACCTTCGAGTCACTCGGAAGGCAGTGAAATCATAAATTTGTGTTGCTTTCTCTTCGCTGATAATATATACAGTCACGTACGCAACATTCCTGTGTGACTCAAGCGATACTTCCAGGTATCTTCCCACTGGAGCTTTGATTTCGCTGTTTAAAACGGGGCCGAGTGAAATCAGTCTATACATTAAGTATTAATGCATACTAAAAATGATATAGCAATTATTATATAGTTATAGCAGTGCTGTTTAGCTTAATTTAATTATCACTTTATCACCCAGGCCTAGCGTGAACTCTAACTGAACCCCCCTAAAGAACCGAACACTCTTAAGGGCCATCAACATGATATTTTCTGCCAAAAAAATTTAAACATTTTATGCAATTTGCCTGTTCATTTACATGAAAACATTGTTTTTAGGACTAGAAAAGCTTTCAAAGTGGATTCTCTACTGTTGTCATGTCTGTGTAAACACCTGAAACGGACAAAAGACTTTAAAAATGATGACATCATGCATGCAAAGCACATGATTAGGGGAGTGTAGATTAAAGGCGAAGGCAAACAAACATGCAAAACAATGACAAAATATGGTAGTAGTGTTGTTGCTCAAATATTTCCTAAGCGTTCACCAGCAAAATGTTAATTCACTTCACATTAAAGCTTAACGATATATTGACATGAAATTGCATTTGCGATTTAGCAAAAGCTGTGATTGCCTTGCACATCATCTGAGGTAAGTGTGGTGATGTGATCAGCCGCACCGCAAATACTAAAACAAATATGCCCCTAGGAAAACCAGGAAAAACAGAGAATAAATAAGACAGCTGCTTTCATTTGATTAAATGAAATTAATAAACACATGACCACGACAACATTTGGTTTATTTTATGGAGTTCTTCTTAATATAATTGATCTGATTATAAAGTAATGATGCAGTGCATTTGTCTCTGCATAGAATGCTATGATTAAATATGTTGCGTGCTTTTTTCTGAGTAAGATGATGCATCATTTCACAGCAGGACCTAATTCAAACACTCGAGTGAAACTATGAAGTATATTGAGCAAAAACATCATTAAATGTGGTATTTACATGTGCTTTCAGGTTTAACATGAGCAATATTTACTTCAGAGGGGTGTAGTTCACCGAGAAGCTACGCAAACAGCTGTTAATATTGCAGAATGATTATTTGCGATTTGACTATGGCATGTTGATATCGCATGTGATTTTGTGTAGTTTGCCAGTGAACTATGGCTTTGTGTAGTAACAGTGTTCATACACCTTTGTGCTCCTAAAATTTCATGACTTTTCCATGATTTTTCCAAGACTTTCAAGCTAATTTTCAGGGCCTAATGTTTCATGCAATGTGCGTGGTTAAAGAAAAACAATGCATGTTCAAATCTATTACAGCATATCGTAAAACACACAGCAATCTATTTAAATTTAATTTATATCTAATTAACTTGATTTAAGTAATGCTTACACTGCACTAATATTGTGAGAGTATGTAATTGGCCAAGCACAGGAAAAAAAGTAAAGACAACTATATGGAAAATGCCATGGCAAATTTCTATGACTTTTCTAGGTTTTCGATGATCGTATAAACCCTGTGTAAATGCTGCTCCAGCTGCGGTCACACTGGACTTTTCTCCCCATAGACTTCCATTCATACACAAGCGAATGCGTCAGACCAGAAACACAAGGTTGTGCGTCAAGTTTTGCAGATCGCTGCGTTGGAAAGTTCAAGCTTGGTGAACTCTGACCAGCGAAATCGCATCACTTGACTGCGTGAGACCAATTGGGGATCCAAACATGACCTCTCTAGAAAAGAATTTAAAATAGGGAGCATTTGCTCGCTTTTTTACGTCTAATTATTATATTATATATATATTATATATATTATATTATATATCTAATATTATTATTTCGTTTAATTCCGCTACTTTTCATAGCGCCGTATGACAGAATTCCGCAAGCTTAAACTCTAGTGTGACTGTGGTATAATGCACACGACAATCAAATTAAAACTGTGACTTATCGTTTAGCCCAACATAACGTTATAAACCAAAATCGAAGACTCATCATATACACAAAAACAAATTAAACATGCCCAGTGGTTGTCACTTCCCTACAGGTACTGTTTAATAACAAAGTAACCATGTCAAATACTGGCCTGGCATATGTAATACACCATTGATGGTGGTTTTCGCAGATATGTGTGAACTGAACGCAGACCATTTTGGAAACGTTGTTGAGTAGACGTTAAACTATTCAAAAAGCAAGAGAAAAGATTTTCCAGTTTTTGCTACATCATTGTCGTGTAAACGTAGCCTAAAAGATCAACATGTTCAGCAAAAAGCAGATGGGAATAAGTGAAATAATTCAGGTCTACTCGGGCAGACCACTGGGGTGAGAGACTGAGGGTCCCTCTCTCTTCCTGTTAACCTAATTATGTAGACAAAAAAGCTGCTTCTGAGAAAACGATCGTACAAAGAGAAACAGATTTCAAAGAGAGCAGCAAAAGGGCAGAGAGAATATCAGCAGTGAACAAAAAAAAAAGAGAGAGAGAGAGAGAGACCAGCCACACACACACATAGTTGGCCTATCATTCATCCTGCTGAGACCGAGCAGTGCACAGTGGATTGCGGATCTCTTTTATCTCGCACCCCAGACTAAATCTCTGCCGTACACCTGTGGGGGATGGGGAATAGAGAACGGAAAATCTATGGATGGAGGAGAGGCAAGTGGCCGGATAAACTTGAGGTTGCAAAATAAAAACACACACACACATAGCCCCTAATGATTCATGAACTGCACAGCCTAACAATAAGCTCCTCTTGAGTCTGCACTTAAAGCAGAGGCTTTCAAATGCTGCGTTATCCTCATCTAAACGTCGCTCTATAGACACTGGCTACGTTTACATGAAGATTACTTCCAGATTAAAGGCCATTTTTCTGATTAAAATTTTTTTTGATGCTTTCAAAAACGTTTACATGCTCCACAGCTATTGGAATATTCCCTGTGCAAATGTAATGGGAGCAAATAAACACAGCATGTTTTTGGTTCCACTGACTAAATGCATATTCACAAATGCAAAGGCAGTGTAGTTCAGTTTCATTTCGAAACATTGGTATCATTTTAAACATTTATTGAAAGTAAGGCTGCATGATATTGAATAAATGTAACATTATATTTAATATATTCTGCGATATATATATAGCGATATGAATACAAGTTCATCAGATATGGCTTAAATATCTATATTTGGGAAGAATTTATCATTTTAGACAGAGATCATTCTGCAGAGTGCATCTGCATGAAATCTAATTAACGATCTATGAATTCAATAAAAGAAAAAGACAAAATTGAAATAAACTGCTTTTTATCATTTTCTAACAGTCTAACAGTATTCAGTGATTGAATAATAAAAATAATTCAATAAAATCATTAATAATTAAAGTTATAAAACAATCATTAAAGTAATAAACAATACGGTTTCTTATGCCTAAACGTTTATTCAGTCATTATACAGTCACAGGCCTCAAAAACACAAGCAAATTATTAACTAGAATTCAAACTCAATGTTGCATATCCTACCACGTGACCATTGCGAATGATCACTTAGCGATATTGATGCTGAAACGATATATTATAGCCCTAATTGAAAGTGTTATTTAAACAAGGGAAATTTACAAATATAATTTCATTTTACCATCCAGACCTAGTGTGAATGCTGCATTGTCTCAGCTAAACATTGCGTAGACTAGGCATGGGACAATAACTCGGTCCTGAAGGGCCCGTGTCCTGCAAAAATTAGTTCCAACACCAATCAGACAGACCAGGACTAGCTAATCAAGCTCTTACTAGGCTTACTATAAACATCCTTGCAGGTGTGTTGAGGCAAGTTGAAGCTAAAATCTGCAGGACACTGGCCCTCTAGGACCGAGTTTGGACACCTCTGCTCTACATCAAATTGTCAGAAATATTTAAAATATTACATTGTGTTCAATGGGGGAAAACTTTTTGTTTTTTTATCCAGATATTTAAAAAATAACTTAAAGTGGAGTAGTTAGCACAATACCGTGATATTTTTATCCAAGGTTATCATACCATCAGAATCTTAGACTGGCTCTTACCTAGCATAGACACATACACATGAAGATTACTTGACCTTTTTTGATTTAAATTTGTATTTTATTCTGTAAAAAACGTTGTCGTGCTACACAGCTATTGGAATATTCCCTGTATAAATAGAGAGCTAATGCTGCATTTTTCATTCCAATGGCTTTAATGCATCTGCATCCGAAAGACCTGAAACAAAAGCTCAAATGAAGATGTTTTTTCTACATTGCAAGCGTTTGGTGATGTCTGAGCTTTAAATACATTTCACATGAAAATCTCTGGCCAACAGAAGATCATTATGTGATGGTGTGACTGGCAGGTGGAATAAAAAAGGACACAAACTAAAAGTGAAGGTGTAGTTCTGCATATAACTTTCCATATCATATGCAGAATTTAAGTTAAACATAAATAAGAGGTCTTATATAAACTACATGCCTGTTTTTATTTAGAACCATCCTGAATATGCAGTTTCACCTAAAAGAGTATCAAAGATGTTAACATTCGTTACATAAAATGGTTTATTCAGCACAGTATCAAATAAAACATGCAATTTTTATAAGAATTCCTCTTGTTTTGTTAAAATTATTAAGATTTTGGCAATTATTATGCCTGTGCGTGCAATATAATGTATAATATCCTTTTCCCTAATGTATCTTATTTACTCTTCTACGCTACCTTTCATCTGACATGTCTTACCCTGAAATGTGTGATGTTTGTGTATGGTCAAATCAATGCTTGATCATCATCATCATCATCAGAAGTTTTTGTAATTTGCACTGTTTGCAGGAAAGTGGAGTAGTTGTGTGTTTTATATTTAAAGTAGAGCTTGGTATCAATTTAAATGTCCCAATTTGATTCAATTCTGATTCCCAAGGTCCTATTTTGATCTTATTCCATTCTTAATCATATTCTAGATTTGATTAAGTGAAAATAGATTTCATAAAAATGCGGTTTATATTTCCAAAATCCTCAAACTGACATTTCCACATTACAGAGACATAGTTCCTTTCTGCCTTTTAAACCCCTACTTAAATAACTTCAAAAAGCAAATCAACCAATACAGGGCTCAAAATTAACCTTTTTCCTTGGTAGCACCGGTACTCCTAACTTCAAAAATTTAGGCCCATCAGACAAAATTTAGTTGCACCCACCAAAAATTATGAGTCAAATTATGACTGTTCCCTGAAAACTCAGTCCCACCGGCTCTACGGTGAATGCTTTAGTCATTTTCATAGCGGACTTTAACCACTGGAAGTCTTTTATCCACTCGTCGAAAAGTGTAAATGCTGGATTGACATTCATTACATGATCACTAATCAGATGTGCCATTATTTGTAACTTTAGGTGGTTTCTAAAACCACATCTGTCAGTGTTGTTTTCATTCTCTCGTATCCAGACCTTTACATTTTCGCGGCTGGATCTCGATGTCATCGAAACTGAGTAATTAAGAGCTGATGTTAACCAATCTAATCGCCTTATGTTCTAACGCAGTGGGCCAATAAGAAGAGCTTGAAGGTGGGACAAGCAATGGGGGCTTTGTTTCCTGCAGCAAGTTGACATGTCAACTATTTTAAACCATTCCCGAGCGCTGCGTTTGGTGTTTTTTTGCTGTGAAAACTGGTAGCACGATAACAATTTTATGCACTCGCACAAATGCTCCCAAATATATTTTGCGGTTGCATAGAAAAAATTTCAGGCCCTCTAATAAAATTCCATTATTCTGCCAAATGTTATTTATTTCATTGGTTGTTTGAAGACTCTAATAAATAAGTTTCCTTTTTGGAGGCCTGTCAATTGATATTTGTAAATGAATTCATACATCTACAAATATAAATTGGCATGCCTCAATAAAAGCCTGATAATAATATGCAGATATGCTTTCTCATTTACATTAGAGTGACTATGACAGTCTGGGTAATGTTTAGACATATTTCATTTTAATATTAACAATGTTAGATTTACATTTGAATATTATAAAGACTTTAAACACAATTACAAACACAAAACATTCTTCAATAGTGCTTAAAATTTTGATCAACGTTGGTTGCACTTCTACAGCACTTGGGCCTGTCATATTTGAATACCCGGGTACATCCTAGCAACCAAAAATCTAACCTTAGATCAGTTTGTGAGGTCACATTTCAAGTCTACCGCTTAAGTCCTGTGATCAAGGAACGCGTGTATAAACCAGGAGCTGAACAGGTTTAAGACCAGCCTGACCTGAGGGAAAGTCTCCAGCTGCACAGCTCATAAGATCTCGTAAACCACCCTCCAATCTGACAGTGTTTACATACTATACAGGACTGTGGCTTAAAGACAAAGCACCCAAATCCACTGCCAGACTGCACTACAGGATCTGAGCCTTAATCACCAGACATAATCACAGGATAATAACCCATGTTTCTCCTGGCTAGTATGCATACACACAAACACACATGTGCACTGGAGAAAAGATGGAGTCGTCATCATCATGCACACTTGAGCATCTCCATATGCAAGTGCTACAGATGAGACCTGCAGCCATGTGAGAAGATGAGCTGGTGGTCTTCACTGACCAAACTCACTCTTTCTACATCCTACATGTAACACACATGTCCTCAGCCCTCTCGAGGTCCAAATAATCCACTATATCCCTGTGTTTTACCACAGAGGTGCAGTTTTTGAGCTGCTGTCACTGATAAAAACATACCAGCAGCAGCAGCCGTTAGCAAGTGTGCTAACTAAACCAGTAAATCAGAGCAGAGGTTTAACGTTAGCTGCAATCTCGGCGAGGAGAAGGGGAGCTTACAGAGGCCTGTTTTTATGAATAAATGACTATTGTACTTATTGATGCGGTTTCTGAATGGAAATGACCGTTGGAGTGACCGTTGCAGAGCATATGCTAGTGTATGGAGACGAAGCGCGCCCTGAAATCCTACAGATTCCTCCTCCTCCTCCTCCCGCAGTCACTGTCATAAAAAGGACAATCGGCCCGAGCTCAAAAACAGTCTTCTTACCTCATCATTCAGTTTCCATTATGACTCCAGCACTCTGCGAGGGAATCAACTAACTTAAAGGGGCATGAGGTGACAGGCGGAGGCTCTTCTGTCCTTTTTTGACGCTCGAGGTAAATTCCAGGCGTTATTTGGCTGCTGCTTGTGTGGCTCCTCGTTTCCTCTGTGCAGCTTCGCTAGTAGTGAAGTAAAAGGGGGAAAATGAAACGTGCGGACGTCATTGGGGCGTCCGAGTCTGCCTGTTTACTGCACATAGAGGGCGCTATGCGGCCCAAATTAACCCATAGCACTTATATATCTCTTACAATAAAATAATAATAATAATTCATAAAAATATAATAATTAATAAAAAATAATGCTAATAATAGCACTTTTATATCTTTTACAAGATAATAATAATAATTAATAAAAATGTAATACAAAAAATAATAATATCTAAAACGTGAAAACAAGATAAATAAATAAATAAATAAATAAATAAATAAATACATGTGACATTAGCAATAAACAAAAAGAGAAAAAAAGAACAAAAACGAATTTAAAAGATATCCTTAGAAAGGTTGTCAAAATGCATAATAACCCGATAGCGCTTCTGTTTACTGCATTAAGTAGAATCTTAAAGGGATAGTTTGGCCAAAAATAAACATTTACTCATTATTTTCTTGCCTTCACTTGGTTCTAAACCCTTTTTATTTATTTTATTATTATTATTTTATTTTATTTTTTGCTGAACTTAAAACAAGATATTTTGAAGAATGCTGAAATTCGGTAACCATTGAGTTCCATAGTAGAAAAAAAAACAAACAAATACTATGGAAGTCAACGGTTACCAGTTTCCAGCTTTCTTCAGAATATCTTCTTTTGTGTTTGGGGCCCACTAAAGGCCTCAGTAAATTTCCAGATGATTTTCTAAAGTAAGAAAAAATCAGGTTCACTATAAGATAAAATGGCTTAAATTAAGATTTAAGTTTTATTTTATTTTAATTTGTCATTTATTTAAAAACTGAAGTAAAAGCAAAACACAGGAATATAAAAATTACTGGAGCTTCTAAATTTCTAATGATGTTAAGTTTTTTTTATTATTAATTTCAACAATCTAATGTGTAAATTGTAAAACTATTTTGAAGGGCGTCCAGGTCACAAAGTCCTATAATTCATTAATTTTCTTTTTGGCTTAGTTCCTTTATTATTCAGAGGTCGCCACAGCAGAATGAACCACCAACTAATCCCAGTAATGGGTTGCGGCTGGAAGGGCATCTGCTGCATAAAACTCATATGCCAGAATAGCTGTCGGTTCATTCCGCTATGGCGACCCCTGATTAATAAGGGACTAGCTAAGCCTAAGGAAAATTAATAAATGATTATTACATAAGTTATTCTGTGAATTTTTTTTTGCATAGAAATTATACTACAAAAATAATTATTACAAATGTTTCCCCCAGGTGTGCGTGTTAATTATTTTAAATAAATAATTTATATTTACATTTTTTTTTTAAGTTAATATTGTGCCTTGTGAATTTCCCATGACGTCATTGTCATTTTTTTATTAAGTGTCACGTATGAAACGTCGCAATTTATTGATATGTTATTAGGGTTTATTGACTTGACATTATTTGGTGTAAATATCCAAGTGTTTCTCAGTGATTTTCTTGCTGCATAAAACATATGCTGGATAGGTTGGCGGCTCATTCCGCTGTCGCGACAACAGATTAATAAAGGGACTAAGCCAAATAATGAATGGATGAATATCCAAGCGATTATCTAACATAATCTCCCACACATCGTGGCGTTTGTCGTTGTCCTCTCTACCCGTTTCCATTTCGACTCACCCTACGTCACTCATTTCGAGTCACGTGCAGGAAATGAACAAAACACTACCGCAGTCAGTCAGCTACAGGCAAATATATATTATACATCATAACAGATGCAGATATTTTATCCCCGATCTTGGCGTTTTTAACAGAGACACGCCAGTTATAGAAGGGAAAACAATAGCTTAGAGGCTTTACAAGGATGACGTATTCCGGTTGATTTGGACCTTGAGTTTTTGAGTTAGCAGAAAAGATTTAAAGCATGCATTAAATGACATTCAAGTATTATTTCAATATAAAGTATTACGGAATTCAGGTTGTTGCTATTACTTGTATTACCTGTTAAGTGGGCATAAGTCTATTTAAATACAGCTAGAATTGCCATGAAGGGACTTTACTGCAAACCAGGAGACCAAGAAGATGTCAAGTTTGTCTTACAGGAGACGGTGAGAGCTTTCACAGTATCTGTTGGATTTATTTTTATGTCATTTTTAAAATCTGTGTATGGGTCAAAGAGAAAAAATATACATTATTCATTCATTCATTTTCTTGTCGGCTTAGTCCCTTTATTATTCTGGGGTCGCCACAGCAGAATGAACCGCCAATTTATCCAGCACGTTTTTAAGCAGCGGATGCCCTTCCAGCCGCAACCCATCTCTGGGAAACATCCACAAACACTCATTCACGCACACTCATACACTACGGACAATTTAGTCTACCCAATTAACCTGTACCGCATGTCTTTGGACTGTGGGGGAAACCGGAGCACTCGGAGGAAACCCACGCGAACGCAAGGAGAACATGCAAACTCCACACAGAAACGCCAACTGAGCCGAGGATCGAACCAGCGACCTTCTTGCAGTGAGGCAACAGCACTACCTACTGCGCCACTGCTTCGCCCTAAAATATACATTATAAAAATATAAATAAAGTTGGCGCCAGTGGTGTAGTGGTTAGTACGGCGACCTGAGTTCGATTCCCGCCTCGCGGTGCTATGCCGATCCTTCCCCTCTCTCTGCTCCCCATGCCTACCTGTATTCTGTTTAATTTATTTGAAAGCTTCTATTATTATATTATTTACTTTTATTTTCTAAAGTCCCCAGCTAATCTGATTGATTCTTATCTGATTATGATCTTCTGATTCTGAATAGCCATTTAGAGTAACAATAGATTAATTACCTCAAAACTCAGCCATTCTTGTCAAATCTGTTATGTGAAATGATGACGGAACATTATTTTGCTAGTTTATTTATTTGCTTGTATTTAATATACTTTCTTCATCATGTACAATCAGTCTAATCGTTTGATGCCCTTTCTGTTTTTTTCTGACAGAGTTTACCCACTAACATTGGCAACCATCAGGTCAAAGTTCAAGTAAAGAGCTGTGCACTAAGTCCAGTTGATTTTAAGGTATGCACACATACACACAAACATCTTTGTTTTTCTGAATTGTGGGGACATTCCATTGGTTTTTATACATGAATGATGCAAATTGTATTTTCTTTTGCCCAAACCTAAGCCTACCCCTTGGGTTGGGTTAGGGCAGGGGTGTCCAAACTCGGTCCTGGAGTGGCTCCCTTCAACACACCTGCCTGGAACTTTCTAGTGTACCTAAACAGCTTGATTAGAGTGTTCAGGTGTGTTTAATTGGGGTTGGAACTAAAATATGCAGGACACCGGCCCTCCAGGACCAAGTTTGGGCACCCTAGGTTAGGGCAATATAAAATACAACTTGTATATTATTAAAACAATGGAAATCAATGGAATGTCCCCACAGTTCACAAAAACAAAGTGTGTGCAGTTTTACTTAATGCTTAAACTCGTATGTTTTCATAAATTACCATCTCCTTGTAATATCTTTGTCACATCATGTCATGTCATTTTACACACATTTGTTTCCTGATTGTCACAAAAACATGCACACACACACACACACACACACACACACACACACACACACACACACAAACACACACACAAACACACACACACACACACACACACACACACACACACACACACACACACACACACACACACACACACACACACTTCACACTTTATCTTTACAAAAAGATAATGAATAATAATGTAATTAACCAAAACAGCAATGAAGCAAATGATGTGTTACAAGCTTCAACATGTTTTAACCGTTGGATATTATTAAGGCAAAGATTTGTTTTGATCTTATTAACATCTATTCTATTGTGTTTGTTAGATGTATGAAGACCTCAAGCTTGAGAAGGAGCATGTTCCGGTTGGAAGGGAGATCGCTGGGGTTGTTCTTCAAGGTGTGACTTCTTGTACATTTTACTTCCGGACAGTAATCAAATAAACCTGCCTGATGAATCTGATGGGATGCACATCTTTTTTTCAGTGGGACCCAAAGTGATGTTTTTCCAACCAGACGATGAGGTTGTGGGTAAGAACTTCTTTGGACTATGTGTTTTACTAGAGTCTGCTTTAGGTGTGCATAATCAAAAAAAAATGTTGCATTTCTCCTCAGGGATTCTCCCATTGGATGCTGAGCAGTCTGGCCTTTGTTCAGTCGTGCTTATTGACGAATTTAATCTAGGTATGGTTTATGTTAATGTTTCTCAACTGGAACATCTTCAGTGGTCAAAAAAAACAACAGAAGTTGAATTTTTTACTTATTTTGACTTTTATTTTGAAATGCGTGCACGACAACCCTACCGTTTAATGTGAAATTTCATTTAATTATAGCAACAAATATGTCAAAGCACAAGTACAACCCTGAATATGTAAACTATGGATTTACATATATTGACGACAAAAAAGACTTAAATCCTCAGTGTGTCATAAGTAGCGAGGTACTCTCACAAGAGAGCAGGAAACCTTTTTAAATTAAGACGACATTTAGAAACCAGACAACATAGTTTAATAACAGTTCAGTTTAGTTCATGGTAACTGAACCTTTCCTTACCCAAACCACTGTTTACAGTATTTGTCGTTTTTACTCTTTAATATTTCTATAATTTGATACATTTTGTTAAATGATAGCAATAAAATATTGTTCATGAGTAAGTCTTTGTGATTTTCTTATGATTTATCGGTCACTACTTGTGTATGTTAACAAATAAATACAAATTAAATATAATTCCTAAAATTGTATTGTAGTTCCTAAAAATTTGAGTCGCGGCTTGACCATGTAAAAATTTGGGTCACATGGCCAAACCAGTAAAGAACCCCTGGTTTATGTTGCATTTCTACCTTGTTCTTAAAGAGGACCTATTATGCAAAAATCACTTTTATAAGGGGTTTTTCATGGAAACTGTATGTTTATAGCCAGCATCTCATTGTAAAAATATTTCTCACATTTATTATTTTAATCACACTTTATAAGAATAGTCTGCAGAAACACTTTGATTGACATTCTGCCTTTGTACATGCCATCAGAGGGGGAAAGCCCCGCCCATTAGTGACAATCTCTCCCTCATCGAGTGACTCTCTCATCCCTCTCCCAGCAAACACAGCCCTGAGTGAGAAGCAGCTGTCAGCTGTTTATTCCTTTGAATTAAAAGCGACAGTCACCAAACTGCACAAATTGGATCAAACCTCACATACACACTCTATGGACACCAGAAACTTATTTTACATCTTGTAAAAACGAGCATATTAGGTCCACTATAAAGATCGCTAGTTTTCTAACTAAATATGTTTTGTTTTGCATGTGCAGTTCCAAAGCCGGAGAAAGTGAGCTGGTTTGAAGCAGCAGCAGTAATTAAAGATGGTCTCAGGGCCTACACCGCTCTTCATACACTGGCACGAATGGCAGCAGGACAGACTGTACTGGTGCTGGATGGGGCGTCTGTAGGTATCTCTGCCAAGGACAAAAGTGCAACATCTTCCTGAAATTTCAGATGTTAATATTAGGTTAGAATTAGGTCGTGATGTCAGGTGACCAAAATTCAATGTCTACCCAGAGTCTAAGGACAACGTTATTATGACGTTGATTTTAGATTGTGTAGGGAAGTGACATCAAGCCAGCATCTTAAACCAACGTCATATTGACGTCAGATACTGACATTTATTCGTCAGGTACGGCAACCAAAATCCAACATCTGATAGACGTCATAATGGTAACATCCACACAATGTCAAGCTGTAACTTCATTAGATGTTGATATTTGGTTGATTTTAGGTTTAATGTTTGACCAAGTTCAACACCTGATAGACGTCATAGTGGTAACATCCATACAACGTCAAGCTGTAACATCATTACACTTTGATATTTGGTTTATTTTAGGTAGGATTTTGGACATTGACGTTGTGTTCTGACGTCAACCCGATTTTCATTTCTAAACAAAATGCAACATCCCCACAACGTTAGAGTTCAACGTCAATCTAACGTTATGTTGACATCCTGTGCCTGCTGGGTAGCGTTTGAAGAACTATTTAAAGTCTTAAACCCAGCAAAGACGCATTTGTTCGAATAAAAATACAAATTGGAATTTTGCTAAATATTTATTGCATCATTGCTGATTAAAAAGTAATCATTTCTTTAATAAAACAGTAAAAAGTGAAATCTTATTGGTAAAGTAGATGCAACTATTTGAAGGTGCGCGATGCTATTGCTACGTGCGATTTACTTCTAACTTCTAGTTATTTTTAGCTGTACAAAATAGTTGTTTATGCTGTTTGATATCGCAGGCTGAAGTTTTGCATCAAATTGTTTTCATTTATTGCTGTAATTATGTTCACATATGCCCTATTTACACTTCTAAAGTGGCATTTTTGTCTTTTTACAGACATCGTTTAATGCTGTTTGGAGCTAGCATGAACGCACTAACAATTTCAGCTTTATAGTTATTTACCTTTAGGGGTGTGCAATATTTATTGTTTCTATTAATATTGTAACAGTGTCCAAACTGACATTATCGAGTATGTTGCTCACTTTGCAAAACAATGAGAGAGTATTGTTTACTTAATGAAACTGTAAAAATCCCCCAAAACACAGATGCTTTGTCAATATCACACACCCCTATTATCTAATGCATAATGTTTTATTTGCAAATTAATCTGACATATGCTGGGTTCAACACAATAACTTCATGTTTTCCCAACACAAATCGATTAAGTAAACTTTATAATTTTTGAACATAAATAAATAAGTTGTCCCCCTAAAAACCTTAAGAATTGAGTTATTTCAACTCATTATAAAGAAGCAGTTTGAAAAAGCAGCAAAAGTAGTAAAATATATGCTGGATATGTTGCCCAAAAAGAAAATGAATGAATATTGCATTTGTTATTTATAATAATAGTAATAATATTGTAATTGTTATTTAACAATGTGCGAACTGACTTGTTTATTGAATAAATGAATTAATTAGTTACATTTTCCCCCAAAACATAGACATTTGTCAATATCACACAACCCTACTATCTTCTGCATATTGTTTTACTTCTAGTTATTTGCCTTTACCAGCAAATTAATCTGACATTCAGGAAAAATAAGGTGGATTTATGTTAAAACTCATCAAATTTTGTAATTTCCTGTTTTATTAAAAGTGAATTATAATGTACAGTTGAAGTCAGAATTATTAGCACCCTTTGATTTTTTTTTACTCTTTTAAATATTTCCCAAATGATGTTTAACAGAGCAAGGTAATTTCTACAGTATGTCTGAGAATATTTTTTCTTGTGGAGAAAGTCTTATTTGTTTTATTTTGGCTAGAATAAAAGCAGTTTTTAATTTTTTATAAAAAAAACATTTTAAGGTCAAAATTTTTAGCCCCTTTAAGCAATTTTTTTCCTAATAGTCTACAGAACAAACCATCGCTATACAATAGCTTGCCTAATTACCCTAACCTGCCTAGTTAACCTAATTAACCTAATTAAGCCTTTGAATGTCCCTTTAAGCTACATATAAGTGTCTTGAAATTAATTTAGTAATTAATTACAGTAATAGTGTTTTTTAATGACAATAAATGCAGCCTAATAATTATGAGACACTGTAGAATAATACAATGAAATCCTTAGCATCAAACATTTGGAAAATGATCTTAAGTTATCTTGCAATTAATCAAGATTAAATTTCGATTTTGGAATTCAGTTGTTTAAAAAATAAAATAAAATAATTGAGATAAAAGATTAGTGCCACATACCCCCAAAGACGACCACAAATGTTTCTCCACAAAACCCAAGTTCATGCGAAACTCAGTAAAATCCTCTAATCTGACTACTCGGCATGTATAGTTGAAGTCAGAATTATTAGCCCCCCTCTGATTTTTTTATTTCTTTTCTTAATATTTTACTAAATGTTGTTTGACAATGCAAATTTTCACAGTATGTCAGGTTTTTTTTTTTTTTTTTGTAGAAAGCCTTATTTGTTTTATTTTAGATGGAATAAAATCAATTTCTAATAAAAAAAAAACATTTTAAGGTCAAAATTATTAGCCCCTTTAAGCCATATATATTTTTGATAGTCAGAACAAACCATAACAAACCATCAATATACAATAACTTGCCTAATGACCCTAACCTGCCTAGTTAACCTAATTAACCTAGTTAAGCCTTTAAATGTCACTTTAAGCTGTATAGAAGTGTCTTGAAAAATATATAGTCAAATATTATTTACTGTGATCATGGCAAAGATAAAATAAATCAATTAGAAATGAGTTTTTAAAACTATTATGTTTAGAAATCTGTCAAAAAAATCTTCTCTCCATTAAACAGAAATTGGGAAACAAATTAAACAGGGGGGCGAATAATTTAGGGGGGCTAATAATTCTGACTTCAACTGTAGTTTATGTTGTCTCATATCAGGATCAACACTGCAGTTCTACCACCATTATTTGGCTTCCTATATATCAAATCATTCCTGTTTTATGTGCATGCAGCCCTTTGGAGTTCTGGCCATTCAGCTTGCCCACTATCACGGTGTAAAAGTTTTGGCTACAGCTTTGTCCCCGGAGGACCAGAAGTTTTTGCAAGAGCTGCGGCCGAATGTGGGTATGTACTAAACTCAAGTCTTGTGGAGAGGAATGAAAGTCAAGATATTTTACACATTTAGCCAATTATCTTAGTTTAAACACTGCTGTAAGAGCTGCCATTCAAAGTTTCAACCTCATCTTTTCCTCCTGAGTTCTACTGAAAATCAGATTTCATTTGTCCTAGATTTTTGTCTGTCTTTAAACTCACTCACATCAAACCTTTTCAGATATTGTCTTATCTATCTTTTCATCTCTGCCTTGTGCATTTCTTTTGCCGTTTGACTTTCTTCTTCATCTTTGCCCTTCCTTCTGCTTGCACTTGCTCAAGGTGTGCAGGAGTCACTTTTGGGTAAGGTATTTTCTTCTCTTTCTGTAAGCATATCCAGACATGTTACAATAAGTTTCACAGCAAATGTGATCTTTGACAACCTACAACACCTTGTTGTGCACTATTAATACATTGAAACACTTGAAGTTCTTAATTATGTGTATTAGAGGATTCTTTTAAGTGTACTGTATCTCCTCCTTTCAGCTCGAGTGATCAGATTGTGGGACGCAAAGGAGGATTTGGTGGACTCGTGCCTTGAAGAGACTGGAGGTCTTGGAGTGGACATCATCGTTGATTCAGGAGGTTTACTACCAATTCATATGAAGTTTTTAATAATTTCAACATTGCCTTTAGTTCTGTTAATACTGATGTTGTGTCCTAAGTATTTGTAGGGGTATTTATTTTATTACTTAAAGAGACACTCCACTTTGTTTTGGATAATGTGCTCATTTTACAAATAATAAGTCTAAATAGGAAATTGAGTTTTGCCATTTTTAATCCATTCAGCCGATCTCCGGGTCTGGCGGGAGCACTTTTAGCTTATCCCAGCATAGATCATTGAATCAGATTAGACCATTAGCATCTCTTGTCAGTTTCTATGTTGATATGGTTAGGAATTATATTCTCATTCCAGCCTATTAATCAATGAATTTGTTGCTGTACCATAGCTGCTGCAGGCACAATGATATTACACAGCATGTGAAAATAGTCCCCAGCTCGATAACTGCACTGCATAATATCATTGTGCCTTCTGCAGCCATGGTACAGCAACAAAGATCCTAGATTTTTAAGCCAGAATGACAGTATAGTTCCTATCTATATTATCGTTGATTCAGGAGATTTACTACCGATTTATTTGACATTTATAATCATTTCAACATTGCTTTTAGTTTTGTTAATGCTGGTGTTGTGTCCTAAGTATTAATAGTAGCATTTATTTTATTACTTTATAGGAACACTCCACTTTTGTGGAAAAATTTGGAAACATTTTACAAGTAAGAAGTCATTGTAAACGGTTGAATTTCACCATTTTTAAATCCATTTAGCCGATCTCCGGGTCTGGTGTAAGCACTTTTAGCTTAGCTTAGCATAGATCATTGAATCGGATTAGACCATTAGCATCTCACTCCAAAATCTCCTAAAATATTTTTCATAATTTTCCTATTTAAAGCGTGACTCTTCTGTAGTTACATCATGTTCTAAGACTGACGGAAAATAAAAACTTGTTTCTATGTTGATTTGTCTCAGAACTATATTTTCATTCCAGCATATTAATCAAGTAACTTTGCTGCCGCACCATGCACAATGATATTACACACCACCTGAAAATAGTCCTCAGCTCGGTAACTAAGTAATTGCACTGCTTAATATCATCGTGCCTTCTGCAGACATGGTACAGCAACAAAGATCCTAGATTATTATCCTAGAAAGATAGTATAGTTCCTATCTCTATTAGCACAGAGATGATTAACTTTTCATTTCTGTTGGTCTTAGTACACAATGTAACTACAGACGAGTCAAGCTGAAGCTTTAAATAAAAAAATTATTAAATCTTTTTTTTTCTATGCTATTGGTCTAATCCAATTCAATGATTTATGCTAAGCTAAGCTAAAAGTGGTCCTGCCAGACCTGGAGAATGACTGAAGGAATTAAAAAATGGTCAAACTTTGCTGCTTAACTCTTGATTAAATTAAAATATTTCCAGAAGAAGTAGTGTTCTTTTAAAGCTGTTCGTACTTTGACCAATCTAGTGGTTAGTAAATAAAACAGCAGGACTGATCCAAAAGATTGAAAATTGTCCCAGTAAAAGCAGTTATAAAAGGCTTAAACACACTTTGGAACATGACTTCATAATATACTTGCTCATTAAATTTGGCATTTTTTTTTAAATCCATTTAGCCGATTTCCAGGTCTGGCAGGAGCACTTTTAGCTTAGCATAGATCATTGAATCGCATTCTCGCTCAAAAGTCTCATGAATTTTTTTTAATATAAGACAAACACAGTTTGGAAGATGACTTCAAAATATACTTGCTCATTAAATATGGAAACAAAAATGATAAATGCTGTCATTTTAAATGCTGGGGATGGATTGGTTTAATGCGTCCTTGCTGAATAAATGTATTAATTTGACTCCACAAACCTTTGGCCAGTAACTCTACAGGCTATAAACTAAAAGATGGTTCATTTTCAATTAGCGGTCTGTGATTTTGAGTTTCTCTTGGGACAGTGAGACTCTATGATGAAGAGCCAGAAGCACAGACGAAACAGCCACATAAACACGACCTCCTCACCCTGCTTTCAGTTGGAGGTCATTGGGTCACCACAGAACAGCACTTACAGGTCAGCCGCCAATAGATTTTAGAATGAGTTTTTACATTAAAATACACTAATTTATAAAGTAACTTTATCCTTTTCCCCCAAGCTGGACCCTCCCGACAGCCACATTCTCTTCCTGAAGGCAGCATCGCTCTCATTTCTTAATGATGAAGTGTGGACAGCGTCCCGTGCCAAGCAGGGCCGATATCTTCGTATCTTTTCCTATAAAGTTCATTAAAATCGAACATTTATATTTAATATTAAATATTTATTGATATACTAACACTGCTTTCTAATTGGTCCAGTTGTAATATAGTGCATTAGGGTCTTGGCTTTGTTTATCAGTCAACCTTTAAAGTTTAAGCAGTCCATCTCAGTCTAGTAAATGTATTTTACTCTCAATATCTCTAGATCTGTAATGTTGCAGCCAGTTTATTATTGATAACCTCTGATAAAGAGAACCCACCTCAGTCTAGTAAATGTATTTATATTGATATTGACTTCATTTATAAATTTTCTTCAAGGTTATCAAGGTAAGTCTCAATATCTCTGGATCTTTAGACAAAACCCTAAAAGACTGTCAGTATTAAGCTTAATACATATGTTAATATCGCCAGCAATGTACAATTAGGTTCAGTTAATTTTATACTATCTGGCCACTTCATTAGGTACATCTCTTCAACCTCTTGGTAACTCAAAAATTATATGCAGCCTTGACCAGCAATTACAAGAGATCAGGCTTTTTAAGTCATTTATGCAAATGCGTAAATATATAATTATCATTTAGTAAATATTTAATCATTTCGATCAGTAATAAAAGCATAATTAAAGCTATTTTATGTGAACCGCCTTAGAGGAACAGCATTTGTCATGTTTATAACAGTAACAAACAGCTGGCTGAAGTTGTCCTACTGTTAAAAATGGTCATCACGCCATTAAAATTGGTCATGCTTCTTAAAAATCACTTGTTCCCAACTAAAATCTTTATTTAGAAATCATAGGCTTTTGGATATGTTTAACTACACCAAAGCTGTCTAAATGCAGAAGCTTTTTTTTTATAATTGTCTTGATCCTAGTGAAAAATGTAGACTTATTTTGGCATATTAAGACTTATTTCATTCTATTATGTAGACTTATTTCATCTTATATCTAATTTTTAACAAATGGTTTGTGGTTCAGCTGTGGTTCTTGAGGCAAAGGTGCAGATGTAACACATATTTAGTATGTGTGCAAAACATTGCTTCGTGTACAAGGAACAGACCTCAAGGCCCAGTATTATATACATGTGTGTGTGCATATATAAATATCAGGGTGTCCGGGGGTTCATAAAAAGTCTTAAATTTCAAAAACAAAATTTTAGGCCTTAAAGTCTTAAATTCACTAAAATATTGTGTTGCAGGTCTTAAATTATTTTAAAAAGGTCTTAATTTTTCTTATTTCCAAATAAAGCTACCCAATAATCACCTATAATCCTTCTCAAAACTTCTTTTATATATATATATATTTTAGTTTTTATTCCAAAATGACAATTTACAACAGCTGTTTGTACAGTAAATTCTCCAAATTAAATTCCCTAATCAGGGAAAGAAAACTAAAGCAACACATTGCTTTACATGATCTTCCATTAATACAAAAACTATTTACAGAAGTAACTGGGCCATTAGGAAAAATTCCTTAGTGTTTAGTCTAATTTCATTCAAAAGGGTCCTAAAAAGTCTTAAAATTGATTTTAAGAAATCTGCAGAAACCCCTGAAATATTTATATATATATACAGTTGCACCACAATCCAATAATATCCAGCTGCTTACTTTCCAGATAAGCTTTCTGGCTACAAGTGGGGAAAAAGACCAGATGTGTTTTGATAGCTTTGATCTACTCGAAAACCCTAATCAGCCAGTCACATAGCAGTCACAAGTGCTTTTAGCATTTAAATGTGCTCAAGATGATCTAAAGTTTAAACCGAGCATCACAAATTGGGAAAAATGGACATATATGTGACTTTAAACATGGCATTTGTTGATGCCACAACATGAGGAGCTTGGCGGAGATTAATGTAAGGGAGCGCCACAATTATGCAGTCCAACACTTTAATTAGCACTTTAAACTCTAGCACGATGAATTCTGACTAGCTGTGAATGTTTTTTTTCCACATTCACCAGCTTTAAAATGATCAGTAATTTCGACAATATTACTGAATTATAGAATTCTGATTACATGAAAACAGAGCTGCTTTATTGAAATCACTATATAGTGTTAAAGTCTGAATTTTTAGCCCTCCTGAATATTAATTCCCCCAATTTCTCTTTAACAGAAAGATTTTGTCAACATTTCTAAACATAATAGTTTTAATAACTCATTTATGATAATAATTATTTTATCTTTGCCATGGTGACAGTAAATAATATTTGACTAGATATTTTTCAAGACACTAATATTCAGCTGAGAGTAACATGTAAAGGCTTAACTAGGTTAATTACGCAAGTTAGGGTAATAAGACAAGTCCGTGTATAACAATGGTTTGTTCTGTAAACAATCAGATAAAAAAATGTTTAATGGGGCTAATATTATTGACTTTAAAATGGTTTAAGAAAATTAAAAACTGCTTTTATTCTAGCCTAAATAAAACAAATAAGTCTTTCTCCAGAAGAAAAAATATTATAGGAAATACTGTGAAAAATGTCTTGCTTTCTTAATAATTGTTTGGGAAATATTTAAAGAAAAATAAATTGCAGGAGGGCTAATAATTGTGACTTCAGCTGTATGTTGTAATGAGGTCATTGGGATCTTCAGTGTGCATATGGCTAATCCATGGCAATTTGATGTATTCTAGACCTAAGGCTTTTCTCCCAGTGTCCGCAGGCTATTGGATCGACCTTGTCAGCGACATACAAGACAAGTGGCTTCCTGTCTGTAACTGGGTTATGAGCCCTTAATCTGCTTTCTCTCAGATATCTTGAAGGATGTGATGAATAAACTCTGTATGGGGACTTTTAGGTGAGAATAAATAAATCCATGTGCTAAATACACAACACTCTAATGCAACTGAATGCACACGGGGGATGCGTTTGTAATACAGCAAGAAAAAAATGTGTGAAATCAGCTTTGTGGTGTGAACTGAGATGAATTGACTGTGTTTGTTGGTCTAGGCCACAGATGGAGCACCCCGTGCCTTTATATGAAGCCACTGTCTCGATGGAGATGGTACAGAGGAAGCAAGTGAGGAAGAGAATAGTCGTCAAGCTTTGAAAAGCACTTCTAAATATTCTGTTCAGTTTATATTGTTTTGATTCTCATCATGTTTTATTTGACATAAAGCCGACAACTGCACATTTCTGTTCCTATTTCAAATCATTTCACCAAAACAATGAAATCACAAATGTACATTATTACACGCTAAATGTAAAGTGTTCTGCCATAATAAACCTCTGAAGATATTTACATGAAACATTTTTGCTAAGCAACTCGAATTTTGACCCATTGTAGATGTGATTTTGTTTTCCTTCTCAAGCATTCCCTATGGATTATTAATGGCACCATCTGATCCCGTGTCTCCTGGCTATTAATGTGGGCAGCGCTGTGTGGAAAAGAGCCAATAATAGTGACTTGGAATCTTGCATCATTGTTCAAAGTATGCATCTGATTATTAGTAGTCTCTTATTAAGACTCTCAAGATAATCCTTGCTTGCTTTCAAAAGGAGAGATGTGTTTGTTAGGATCCCATTGTCCTAAATGTGCTATTGACATCTTGGCCAAATTCCCAAATTGTCGCATAAATATCAAGGAGAAAGATTAATTAAACTCTGAAATTCCACTTGGACAAAATCAAATATGAGGCAAGACCTTTTTTTTTTGGGGGGGGGGGGGGGGGGGGGGGTGTGAAATGATACTTTCATAAGACTTTATTTGTTTAGGTTGTTTTATTAATTTTAGAAATTCAACTTAAATTTATTGATTTTCGCTTAACGATTTTGGTTTGTTTTATGATTTTTATTACATACTAAATTATTTGTTCTATTTTTGCATTATGTGAAACCTGAGCCACATTAACTTTCTTCAAAAGGAGTAAAAAAAAAAAAAAAGTAATCTAAGATGACATGTTTGCATTCATTTTTCATGGGGTGAACTATTTCCTATAGTTTTGAGGGTTACTGAATTAAAGGCATACTTCACCCAAAAATTAATTTGCCGTTAACCCACATAAGGTTTACTAGGAGACAGAACACATCCCTTAAACAAACATTCTGAGTGGATATCCCTTGGTCGACATCTAAGGACAATAAGATGTTCCACAAATTGTTATAAATTTACTTTTGTGCCTGAAGCAATTAGGTTATGTAACAAATGTAGTTAATCGATGGACTATTCATTCATTCATTTTCTTGTCGGCTTAGTCCCTTTATTAATCCGGGGTTGCCACAGCGGAATGAACCACCAACTTATCCAGCACGTTTTTACGCAGCGGATGCCCTTTCAGCCCCAACCCATTATTATTTTATTTTTTGTACTTGTTAGGTGTTGATGTTTATTGAGTTAAGTGTGTCATTCTTGTTATACTGCATGTGAAGCACCACCATGTCGAAATGAATTGTTTAATTTAAACTTTTATTAATCCCCTAGGGGCAATTCAAGGACACTAAGGGTGTACTCACACTATGCTATCCAAACTGTGCTCAGGCCTGTTTCCCAGATTGTTTGAGAAGTGTGATGCTCTGAATCGGGCCCTGACCCAGTTGGTAAGAGGTGTGCCAGAGCACGGTTCAGTCGGGCTTTGGCACGGTATGCGCCTAAGCCCTAAACTAAAGACGAGATGTGACTCACAAGGGACTGTTTCATTTGTGTTTATTTATCATTATAAATCGGTTTTAATAACTCTCCCCAAACCTTTTTCCCTTATCTTTCCGAATGAAATGCCTACATTACTACATCGGATCAACTAACAGTACAAAAACAAGCCACGTCCCACTGTTTTCCTCATTTATTATTCCATTTCTCTAGGAACTGAATCACTATTCGAAAAAAATGGTCACAGCTTCCGTTTCATGTGGACTTTAAGAGTAAATGATCAAATTCATCCCTTTTTTGGGTGAACTGTGCCTTTAAGGACTGTAGATCAACGGTTAGCCTGTATCTGTTGGCTGTACACTCAGTCTTGCCTTGTGTTTAAATGTTGGCAGGCGTCTGATTGGTCAGTGTTGCGAATACCCTACTGTTACCACAGCGACTATTGTCTCAGGAGGTTTTGGAGAAGCCCTCGTGTGTGTCCCAGAATCTTTTGCTCCTCTCGTCTCAGGCTCTCCACCACACACAGTTGTTCAAGGCCAGACTGGTTCGCACCCTCTTTGAGCTGCGCTAGCTGTACAAATGAAACGCTTGTGCTGTAAGTGGTTTCATGTGTTTAATTAGAAGATGAGCAGCATTAAGAATGAATGGCTTTTAATTAGACTCACCCTCTCTAGTGCTTTGACATTGTCTTCGGTGAGGTTATTGCAAAGCTTTAGGGCAGATTCAATGCACCAGTCTTCTCTATCCTGGCTCACTGCTGCCCCCAGCAGGACACTCTTCCAACTGGTACTGCATGACGACAGAAAATATGAAATGCATGAAGTTCAAAAGATAGATTATAAATTTAAATAGATAATACAAATATACATGCTAGATTGTTGTCATCTTTTTTTGCTCTGTCTTGTATACATGTTATTGTATGCCATATATTTAATATTTTTATAACAGACGCAAAGGAATAATTCACCCAAAATTAAAGAGAACTTTCCCTCAAGTAGTTACAAACTTTAAAGTTTTTTTTTTTTCTGGAGAACACAAAAGAAGATATTTAGAAGAATGTTGGACAGTTTTAGAATTGACCTGCATAGTTAATAGGAAAAAAACATTAAAGAAGTTCAACACACACACACACACACACACACACACATGCACATGATTAATTTGAAATATTTAACGCGTAAAAAAATAACTAAGTTGCAGCTATTTTATTTCCTTTTGTGGCCGATGCGTAGTTAGCGGCGGTGCGAACCGGTCACTTTTGGGTTGAGAGCAGCGTGATTAGCGTTTGCCTAAAGCGTTAGTTCTGGCCCAGTGTGTGTTTAACATGCAAAGAAATATGGATAAGACCAAGGACGCGGTTTTAAAAGGAAAGTTTGAGTATAAAACAATTAATGTCACATCACCAGGCTATCCAGCATTTTCCTCCAGAGTTTCATGCCATTTCGGGTGTTTCATTTTTAATCTTTAGACTTTAACTGCAGTTCACTCTCATTCAGCATATTTTCATTCAGGATGTTTTGATGGAATTTGATACCGCATGGCGAACGGAAAGGACTCGCGTGATCCTTTAAGGTAATCAAAAGTCGTTCCTTACATCAGTATTCTCTAATCATATTAAAATCGGAGCATTGGTGTCCATGTAAATGTACTCAGTGAAAGTGGCAGCCTTTAAGCTGCGTCCATGAGCCCTCACATTTCATAAGTTTGAAGTGTTTCCCCCTACACGCAACTTTTGTAAAGCGTCTGCTTTTTGTTGCTGTGTCAGAATCCTTGCTTGTAAAATACAGTTTAGAACGCTTAGTTTAAGCAAATCTGATGAACGCGATCGTGCCTGTTGATGAATCTGAAGGGATCCCTCGCTTTTTTTCTTTTTATTGGCATTGATTGTTTTGAAATTCAAATGGCACTTACATGCCTGTGTGTGTGTGTGTGTGTATATGTATATATGTGTGTGTATATATAATATATATATGTATATATATATATATTTATTTATTTATTTATTTATTTAGTGTATGTCTGCATGTGGGTTTGAATGTCTGTGTATGTAAATTGAAGAAGTTTTGAAGTGATAAGAAAATGAGCACAGTTTTAATTTAATGGTAAACTACCTCTTTATGTTAGTTCTAAACATATTGAAATGACTAGCATACAATCAAATTTAATGTGTGCAAACAGTGCATCCAGAATATAAAAGTTACTCACTATTGCTGAGGTTTTAGGGACAGCAGTCTCAGTGCAGTCATTAGTCTCCAGGAAGGGCCGTCCATCCCAAACGTCAAGTTTCTGTTGACAAATGAAAGCAAATGAAGCTTGATTTAATGTTGCATTATTAGCATCTTATAAACATGCCAATTCAACAGAATGCAAGAATCTATAATAAACAAAAGCATTGAGATCAAAAATTCATCAACAGCTCAAACATTTAACAACTTGAGCATCTGCAAAATAGATTTAATATTGTCTATATGCATGTCTACAGTATATACAGATCTATACATTGTCATTTAATAACAAATATAATAATTATTTAAACAGTAAACTATCTTATAATTATGGTATCTAAACATTAAATAAAGCTAAATAATCACAGGTTTTGGGTTTACCCTTTAAAAAGTAGCTTCTGCTTACAAAGGTTGCATTTATTTTATTACATATATAGTAAATCAGTAATTACAATGTTACAAGTTTATTATAACTTTATTTAGATTTTTTGATGATTAAGGAGTATTTAATCGGAACAAAATCTATATTCTGTAACATTATGAATGCATTTATTGCCTTTTTTGGAACTGATTGGACTGTTCAACAAAATTCTGTTAATACATTTTTAATACTAAAAACTTTCTTACATTCTTACTTTAAGCGTCAAATAAATGTTGCCTCTTAAGCATACAAGATCAAATCAAGCACAAACCATAGCACAGTTTAGTGGTAAATGCCTTGTCATAATAAGAATGTTGTTATAGTAAACCAATGTTTCTTACCTTAAAAAGTCATGGTCTTTTAGGTAGAGTAGTTTTTCTTTCAGCTGCTTGTCTTTTTCATCGAGACCCACTTTTAGTGTTTCTACAATAACAACAAACTGTGATCAAAGCAGTTCAACAAGTATTTCATTTTCACATAGTTTGCTATTAACGCTCCTTACCTAAATCAACATATACTACACTGTGGGGGTTGCAAGGGGCAACAAAGCCATATTCCAAAAGCAGTCTGTGATTATCATGAGGACCGTAATTGATGAACGCTTGCTGGAACTTCTTACAGCCATTGACACTTCTAATCTCGTAGCAGCGAGTTTCTTTGTTGAAGCCAGCTTCAACCTGTAAATAAATAAATGATTAAGCAACACTGATTTAAATAATAATAATAATAATAATAATAATAATAATAATAATACGAAATGTTTAGAGCAGCAAATCATACAAGAATGATTTCTGAAGACTAGTTGGCGTAATGATGCTCAAAATTTAGTTTTCAATCAAGGAAGAATAACATGAAAAGAGCTAAAGTCAGAATTATGCGCCCTCCTGTGACTTTTATTTATTAATTTTTTTCAACTATTTCCCAAATTATGTTGAACAGAGCAAGGAATTTTTCACAGTACGTCAGGTAATATTTTTTCTTCCGGAGAAAGGCAATTATTTTATTTTTTTGGGCTAAAATAAAAGCAGTTTGACATTTAAAAAAAATTAAAGGTCAATATTATTAGCCCCCTTAAGCCCCTTTTTTTGATAGTCTACAGAACAAAGCATCATTATACAATGACTTCCCTAATTACCCTAACTTGCCTAATTAACCTAGTTAAGCCTTTAAATTGCACTTAAACTCTAGAAGCTTAAAAATATCTATAAAAATATTATGTATTGTCATCATGGCAAAAATAAAAGAAATGTATAATCAGTTATTAGAAATTAGTCATTAAAACCATTACATTTTAAAATAGCTGTTTACTCTGAAATTATGTTTACTCTGTCTATACACCCATTTCTTCTGCCCAAATTGATCAAATCTCTGCTTGTGTGATGGACATTAATGATCGGCTGACCTCAAATTCTCTGAAACTTAACATGGACAAAACTGAGATCCTTTTTATTGGCACCCCAACACTTACCAGCAATATTTTGACCAGTAGCTCCTGTGAGATTGCTGGCTCTCACATTAAAACATCTACTTCTGTCAAAAATGTAGGCATAATCTTCGACTCCACACTCTCGTTTCAATCTCACATTAAATCTGCATTCTTTCATTTACGTCGCATTTCCCAACTTGCTACTGATGAAGGGACGCAGGATGCTGAGACTGTCATCCATGCATTTGTCTCTTCACACATTGACTACTGTAATGCCCTTTTCATTGGTCTGCCTGCCAGCCTCATCTCCAGATTACAGTACATTCAAAACTCTGCGGCTAGAATACCAAACGTTCTGCTCATAACCACAATCTTGTACGACCTCCATTGGCTCCCAGTTGCATACCGCATTAAATTCAAAATTCTCCTCCTTGCATTTAGATCCCTAAATAGCCTAGCTCTCTCTTATCTTTGCAACATGCTTGGCCCCTACACCCAAACTCGTTCATTACGCTACGCTGACTCTGGCCTTCTCGCTGTCTCTCGTAACCGCCTCTCTTCAATGGGGGCAGATCATTTAGTGTTATTGCACCCAAACTCTGGAACTCTCTACCCCACTCACTCCGCTCTGCTAATAATATCTCTGAATTCATATCCTTACTTAAAACTCACTTATTTTCTGAATGCTTCACTTCTGATCTGCCAAACTGACGACTTTATCTGATCCACCTGCACTCTGCTCATTTGTCTCTTAGGTCTTGTTTTTGTATTTCCAGTTTGTTATATTTGACTTTTCGTGTGTTTGTGTATCTTTTATCTGCTTGTACTCTTTTTGTTGCATTCTTTGTAAAGTGTCCTTGAGCTCTAGAAAGGCCCTATATAAATAAAAATTATTATTATTATTAATAAATGTGTTAAAATAAGTATTTGTTAGAATAAACAGAAATTGGGGCAAAAATATACATGGGGGCTAATAATTCTGACTTCAACTGTTTATATGATCTTACCTGGACATTAGGGCAGTGGTTTAACAGGTCAAGGTATGGTGCAAGTGCATAGACGTCCTTTTCCCTGGACAGATATTTGCTTTGATCGTGCTCCATGTAAACCGTACGCGTGTTAACGCTACACCAAGCCCACCGCAGTGCATCCTGGGAAAACAGCTCTTCTGTGGGCTGGTTGACAAGCGGCTGGAGTGAGTGGAAAAACGTTTGCGAAGAGCTGAAGAGTTCCTGAAACTGTTCCTTCTGCTGTGTGGCTTTTTTCTGCAGACTCCTGGGTAAAAGTTCAATGACGTTATCAGGGAAGTACAGAGGGCACGTGTAAGTCTTTGGGAGGATATCAATGTAGGGGTTCCACTCTGATGCTTCTCCATGATGTCTCTCAGATATAAGGAAACAACAAAGAGCCAGAAGTGGAGATATGGGAGGATGCCATCTACAGGTAGGAGAAGAGAGAAAAATCAAATTGATTTCAATCTTGTACATTCAAATGTGTCCTGTTTTATTTTAGACACAATACATATATCACAGGCCAAGAGGGGTTCGGGAGGATAAAAAGGACCCACCCTTCACTGACAAAGTCCAAAATATGGCCCTTGCATGAACACTTTTGTCCCATTTATGACTCTTATGCCATCATAAACTGTAAAAATAACCAATAGAAGAAGACTAAGCCTAATTTAACTTTTATAATTCAAATGACAAAATTCTGACTGAGGAAATGATCTGGCCAGTTTGTTATTTGCCTACAGCTGCACAAAATATTATTACAGCACTGATAGCTGCAATGTAGTCGGGATTATCATTGACTAGACGTTACAGTTAACTGTCACACTTGATTTTGATGGCCCATTTGTTGAATTTAAGTTACATTGTATCTACATGCCATCTAATTCCTTTTAAATTAAGTAGACTGGTGGTTGGGGTTAGAGTAAGTTGACATGTACTTGAATCTTTTTTTTTTTAAATGTTTTTTTTTTTAAGTCAGTTAAATGTCTGTTGAAGCAGCAATTTCAGCAGATATTAAGCAGACAGTCTACTAATACTCAAATGAACCATCAAAATAGTGTTACCCAGTTAACGACATAATGAATAATTTCATATTTTAACTTCCAAATGAAAGTTTATTGTTTGCATGGGTTTTTAAGACCTGCCCATAAAAATTGAGCAAACGTAAACATTTGGGCACAATAAATGAAACGTTTGAGATTAAAGGTTAACTTTACATTTGTACCCAGTTAAAACAGTGTTAATATTATTATTCGTATAATACTGTGATTATTTAATTTCTGCTTCTGATTATTGACTTTCCAGAAAATCAGAAATCTTTGTTCATTTGCATCTTTTGCCTGTTGTATTTAACTATGCTTGTCGTTTTAAAATGATATTTTATGCAGATACGCTCCCCAAAAGAATTTACTCTCCAAGAGAATAACTAATCTCATAATATTATTTATAAAACTGTAATAACTTAGTTTAAAAGCACAGTTCCAAAAATATACTTTTTAGTAAAATAGTTTGGCAAGCACGTTGACAAAATAGTGGTTATTGGTTATGATCCCAATCCGACAAGCTTATCCATCAAAGATTAGTGTATAAAATGCAGTATTTATTATATATTTAATTAAACATAAAATGGGCCGAATAACTGCATAAAGGTCCACTTTTTCCAAAAAAAAAAAAAAAAAAACAACTCCTATTCAATGTGCTGGCCATAGGCTTGCATTATATATTAAATACAGAATACACACACTAAAATGCCTTCTGTGAATTGTGCATCAATAGTTTACATAGTAAAAAATCTTGTCAGGAAAGTTCAGAGCAAAAATAATTCATTTTATATATGGGGTGAATTGTAGGCATGGGACGATAACTGGCTAAACCATTTCTAAGATATGTATATGATTTACGTTTTAACGTTTGGTTTGTTTGTTTGTTAAGACAACATTATCTCCAGCAGAAAAGATATAAAAAGATGCGTTTTAAACTGTAAAGAAATCTGTGTTTTTAAAACAAATGAAGGCAGCAGAAGTAAATGATTCATTGGAATGATATAAATGTTAAACATTTAAATTTAAATGTTTCTCAAAATAAAACGTGTTCAAAGGGAAAAAAGTTTGTTTTTTTACTCAGATATTTAAAAAAAAACTTTTTTTATTGAAGCAACCACAATAGCATGAAAAGAGATTTTTTTATCCAACGTTATCATCCCATCAGAATCTTATACAGGCCCATGCCTAGTGAATTGTCAACTAATTGAAATACCTTTTTATGTAATCAGCCATGTAGCTCTTCAGAACCGTGCTGGTGGTTAGTAGGCATTCCTCAGGTAAAGAAATCACAGAGTTTTTGGCCTGCAAAAATGACAAACAAATACATCTTTAATAAGGTTTCACATATTTGAAACAAAGTATTGACATATTACTATATCCAACAGTTACCTTGATAGTTTGTGTAGCCATTAGCCCCCTGCCAGTATCTGAGGGAAACAGGTTTACTTAAGTATAATATGAGTAGATAGATAGATAGATAGATAGATAGATAGATAGATAGATAGATAGATAGATAGATAGATAGATAGATAGATAGATAGATAGATAGATAGATAGATAGATAACAATATACAGTGGTTACTTGCCATGGAAGTTGACAGGAATGAGACTCTGTGAGGTGAATCCTCTTTCATTAAGCCATCTTCTCAAAAGAACAAACTGAGCTTCGTGAGATAAAGTAACTGCAGGAGCAAATGTAAATAATACAGTTTTTAACGTGTATCATAGTTTACACCATACTGTAATGTTATAGCGGTAAACAGACGTTAACGTTACCTATGGAAAAATCCTCGTGTTTTTTCCGTCGTTTTTTCCTCGCTCGTCTCCCAGCACGGCACCTAGTTTTATTCATCTTCAGCGGTCCACATAACCGCGCTAGCTGAAACTTGTTTTAGTTGTAAAATTATCATAAAGTGCACAAAGAAACAAAAACAAAAATTCACATGGCCAAAACACAGCCGGGTCACGTGATAAAGTTCACGTTACGTCGAACCAATAGGAATATTGTATTTGCTAGAAAGGATACAGCTGCGGCCGGAAGTAAATGAGAATCAGTTGTGAAAATCTATGTTTTACAGTCTATGGTAAAAATTCTTACGTCAACACCACCAGCAGCTTCACCTTACTCTCTACCATGTATATTTCTATATGACTCTACACCAGGGGTGGCCAATCCTGTTCCTGAAGAGCTACCTTCTTGCAGATTTCAGTTGCTACCCATATCAAACACACCTGTACCAATTAATTAGGACCTGAACACCATGTGATAATTACAGGCAGGTGTGTTTGATATGGGTTGCAACTGAAATCTGCAGGAAGGTGGCTCTTCAGGAACAGGATTGGCCACCCCTGCTCTACACCTACCCCAACCATCGAGCACAATAACGTAAAACAGTAACGTTAATACCGAGAATTATTAATATTATTACCCTTGTCAAAAATCTATAGGATCCTAAAGGATTCCTAAAATTCTAATAGACATTCTGAATTTTTCTTATAGGATTTTCACTTTGTGCTATGTAGGACTTTAAAATCCTTTTGGACATTATAACTTAATGTATTGGAATTTCCTTTGTCTTTAGGATCTGAATTTGATTTTTCGATTAGACTGTGATTAGATTGTGTGTTTTTAATGGAATTTCTCTTTTTTTCTATAGGATATTTTTGATTCTGTCAATTAATTATTGTGTAGATCACTGTAGTATAGGGTGTTTTTTTTCGAAGACCTTTGATTTTTCTTAGTTTAATGATTATAATATGAACATATACAAATTACAATGTAATAAACATTTCAGTAAACATTTTATAGTACATTATAAATAAACATTTTAAATTAATATTTATTAAATTATCCATTGAATTTTATTAACGTCTAACCCCACCCCAACCCTCAATGTTCATTCATTCATTTTCTTTTGGGCTTAGCCCCTTTATTAGTCTGGGGTCGCCACAGCGAAATGAACCACCAACTTTACCAGTACATGTTTTACACAGGGGATGCCCTTCCAGCTGCAACCCATCACTGGGAAACATCCATACACACTCATTCACATATGATGTGGCGACCCCTGATGAATAAGGGACTAAGCCGAAGGAAAATGGATGAAAATTGATGAAAGATCTTGTGAACCCGGTAACCCCTGACTGCTATTGGATTTGTTTTTCCTACTACAGATGCTTATGTTTATCGAGGTTATCTGACATTTAAAAAAAAAAACTAAGAAACTCATAGGCTTGAAACACTTAGTAACAGACAGAAACACTTTTTGGGTGAACATTCCTTTTAACCACAGACGTAAATACTATTGCTATTAATGTTACAAAGGTTATGATTATGGTTAGAATCCGCCCAATCTAGCACTGACGACGGATCTATAGGCCTGTGATTTTATCAGCTTTTAGCAAGTAAACAAGTTACCAATACAGCAAACAGGAGTCACTAGGAAATGTTTAAAGTGTCAAGTGAATTGAGTGAAATGTTGTAGGCTAGTACAGGCTACCAGAAGGGTTTAAGGAGGTCTTACAGTAAGTATACATATACATGACTGTAAATAAAGTGCTACCAAAACAACAGAAAGACAGCTTCAACCCTCCTTTAGATGCTCTAGTGTTTCTCAACCACATTCCTAGAGTATCACCAGCTTTGCACATTTCCATGTCTCTTTAACCAAACACACCAGATTCAGATCATCAGCTCATTAGCAGAGACTGAAAGATTTTTATTTATAAGCACAGTTACCCTTAAAAAAAAAAAAAAAAAACTACTTCATTGTTTACAAAAAAGTACAAAAAATCTAAGATGCTCGGTTTTTAACAAAGCCAAAACTATATATTGACCAAGTTGGTTTTATATTTCACATTCGTGACATGCTCCCTTTATTGTTTACTAGAAATATTTGGCTTGAAATCACATGCAATTATGAAAAACAACATTATTATATATTATTATATTTAATATTTGCAAAGACTACTTTTCTAAAACTATATTAAGGAGAAAGTCTGAATGTGTGAATATAACACCAACTTTATTTCAATAAACCATATTAAGACAAATTATTGTACAGATTAACAGACTTAAACAGAAACACCAAAAATAATATGTACATGAGGACAGTCCTAACAGTACAAACAGTGGTATTCATCAGTTTTTGTAAAGGCACTATAAATAAATATCATCAAAATATCAATTATAACACTGATGCATCTTATTATGAAGAAATATTCATTCGGGCAGGCACTTTTCAGTTTTTGGTAGCCCGAATAGAAATTTAAGTAGCCTAAATAGAAAATACATTATTTATTAAATAAATGAAAACAAAAACATATTTACTTCATAAAAATTTTGCAGCTATAAAAGACATTATATATATATAAATATATATAGAGCAGCAGCATGGTGGCGCAGTGGGTAGCACGATCGCCTTACAGCTAGGTCACTGGTTCAAGCCACAGCTGCGTCATTTGGCATTTCAGTGTGGAGTTTGCATGTTCTTCCTGTGTTGGCATTGGTTTCCTCTGGGTGGTCTGGTTTCCATCACAGTCCAAAAGACATGTACTATAGGTGAAATGAACAAACTAAATTGGCCGAGGGGACTGGTGTGTAAATGTAAGTGTATGGGTGTTTCCCGGTTTTGGATTGCAGCTGGAAGGGCATACACTGCGTAAAACATATGCTGGGTAAGTCACTGAAATGTAAAAGCAAGCTGTGCATGTTATTTTTTAAAACAATACGCCCAAATCTTGGTCCACTTAAAAAAAAAAATTATAATTGTAAACTGTGACAAATTTGCAGCAGGACATTTAATGAAGCAAGCAACTTGATTTTAGTGCAATAATAAGAAAGCATGTACTAATCTAAAATTGAATTTAAAAAAATGGTCCACTGAACCAGGTAGCAAAGAGTGTTTCTCCTCCTTGTTTCCTGCAACATACAGATATTCAAGTCACCAACAAGAAGTAAAAGACAATCACAGGTAAATGTGGTATTGCTACTCTTTCAACACAGCCTGGACATTTCACTTACAGTGCACTTTAATTTAATATTAATTTAAGTTACAATTAAAGAAAATTGCAGAAGTACAGAAGTTTTTCTCCACCAGTTTAGCACATTTTTTTAGTAATACTGCTGACGGCTGTAAATAAAGTGCAACCAAACACAGCTTCAACAACGCCGCTTAACCCTCTCTTTAAGCCCAGTAATGAACAATTGAATATTAAGTGTAAAACATGCTGCCTTTAATCAAGCGATTTGGTGCAATAATAAGACTTGTGCCAATCTTTAATTTAATAAAAACTCACCAGAGATAGTTGATATCAAAGAGCATTTCTCCATCCCTGTAACATGCAGATATAAGTCACACCATCAATAAATAAAAGACAATCACAGTTAACCGCTGTATTGCTACTCTCTTCAACACAGCCTGGACATTTGACTTGAGTTGCACTTTGATTAAATATTCATTTTCACTTACAATTAATGAAAATTATAAGCACATGAAAAATGTTCCCATTTCTCAAAAGTGATATAATTTCTCTTAAAATAATAAACCATCAAGACTGATTATGTTTTGGGAATAAGATAAATGGTACGTTAGCCATTTTCAAATGAATAATCAATCAATAATTAAGCACATTTTCATTGTGAAAAAACTTTTCTTCCAAAAATGTTGTAAAAACTATATGTATATATATATATATATATATATATATATATATATATATATATGTGTGTGTGTGTGTGTGTGTGTGTGTGTGTGTGTGTGTGTGTGTGTGTGTGTGTGTGTGTGTGTGTGAAATTGTTAATGATCATTTATCAGTCTATACTCACCATTCTTGTATTTGCTAGAAAATAAACTAATCCACCAATGACTGCCAGCACTAACAAAACTCCGATTAATGCTCCAACAATCGTACCTATGGGAGTTCCTGAAGAGCAGTCCTGGCACTCCCCATCTACAAATACAAAGATATGCATCTTCAATTTTAATCAACAATTTTAATTTACTTTTGACAAAAAAAAGTGGCTTTTGTGATGCAATTTGAATTCAAGGTGCTTTTTCTGTATGCTTAGATTACCCCATTTTTTGATAATTGGTTCCTTGAGGGTTCTGTGGGACACATAACAGTCATATTCTGCTTTTTCATAGATGTTAGTGCTCTTTCTCAGCTGAAAGGTCCCATCAGGGTTTGGTCTAACTCCTGAAGATTCTACCTCATTATCAGACAGTGCCGTGCGGTATTTCCTTATGGTCAAAATCACATCTTTGGGGTAGAATCCAGTGACCATACAGGTAAGTTTTAGCTTGGCCTTGCCACTGATAATCTTCTTCGCAAACACATGAACTTCTGGGGGAGCTGAAATCACAAGTACATTGTTTAATCAATCAGTTTTATAACAATAACCAAATTAATGCTGTACTGTATATAAACTCACAGCCTTCTCTAAGCTCCTGATCTCCATATTCTCTGAATTTGTTGAGCCAGTCCACACACTCTTTTTCCAGGTAGCCCTTGGTGTACTGATTTAGGATGGGCACATTATCCCATTTCCTCTTGGTTGGAAGAGCTTCTTCCACTGGGGCAACCCACCGAGACTCCGCATCATCAAAAGCCAGGAAGTTTTCTCCATCATAGCTGTACTCATCAATGCCTTTAGAAAAGCGGACATCATCGTCTTGACTGTCAATTTCACAACCATGTCTCCACTGAAGAACATGAAGATCTGAAACAGACACCAAAAATATAAGGCAAAAATTATACAGACATAACGTTATATTAATATAATTAATACAGGCCAAAAGTTTTAATGGTTAAAAAGGTCTCTTCTGCTCACCAAGCCTGAATTTATTGATCAAAAGAGCAAAAAGTCAAAGTGTAATTTAAAAAAAAAGCTGTTTTCTATTTGAATTTTAAAAAATGTATTTTTATAAAATGTTAGTGATTTGAAAAGTGAATCTGCATCACTATAATATGCTGATTTGCCTGTTCTTTTGTCCAGTAGTCTATATGCAGGGTAAAACAGATAACCATTCCTCACCTGATTTATTGTGTCTCATTCGGTCCATCAGGATGCCGACATTCACATTAAACCACTGTTCTTTGCTCTTTCTGGACTGGGTGCCTTTTTCCCAGTAATCTTCCTGCATTTTCTCTTTCATCCAGTGCTGTTTGGGAATCTTCTTCTGCTCTTGGCTGTTGTAATAGTCAATCTGTCTGTCATCAAGCAAACCCATTGCAGTGAATTCATAGATGCCCGGCAGGTTGACAGGTCTGGATAAAGCTGTGTATATGTAGTAGAGGGAGTGTTTTTCTGTATTAAAAAGAGAACAAAACATGAAGATGTCAAAACACATGATCCACATGATTATTTTTAAGAATACATTATGAAAGTAGCGTCATGATGGAGTGGTGACATCTGACCATCACAAACAAATCTGGTTAAATTGTTTTAAGATGTTTTTGTCTTTTCCTTTCAACCTATAGACCAAGTATTGCAACATCTGTAGCTGTTATATTCATTGCTCTTATATTTGGCACAGCTGAGGTCAGTTAAGTCGCTAGGGGGGTTTCGATCAACGGTTTAAAGTTTGAGCAAGCACAACTAAAAGGCGGCACAAGCAGGAGGCTTCATAACCATAACCAGCACACACCATAAACAGGCATATAAACCCTTAAGCCATTTTATACCAATTTTAGGCGATGAAATAAGTAGGCTATAGAGTAATAAGCAACTTGAGAAACAACAATGACGTGGATTATTTTTTTCTTTAAGTATTTAAGAATTATCCTAAATAGGCCACCTAAGAGTAGCTAATTTTGAGTCAAAATAACAGAAAACTCACCGGTCCAGGCTGGTACAACAGTAAAGAGCATCACTACCGAAAACAGAGCGGCAAAAACAGCCATTTTGCAGCCTTTTGAGGTCGCGGCACATGTATTTGGTCTATTTCCCCTTCCAGTACCGTATGGCAAGCCGTTTTAGCACTTAAACCTGACTATCCATGTCAGACTCTATGCCGAAAAGAATACGAATGAATGAATATCTGTAATTATATATTGACGAGTAATTATTATTCGATGAGTCAGAATGAAAATGAGAGATATTTGCAATGCTGATTGTACTAAGAAATCAGACATCTGCATTGACTTGTCAAAACTCAATAGGGTAGGCAGAGCTATAGTGTTTCTTCCTATAGTGATACACTTCCGGTGAATGGTATATGTGACTTTTTTCCCATTTTATACGGTTCCTTTTACAGCATATATATATATATATATATATATATATATATATATATATATATATATATATATATATATATATATATATATATATATATATAGTATTCATTAAGTATATATAAAATCTGTAATTCTTCTAGTAGTAAATTATTTAGAGATATCTTTAAATATAAATATATAATAACTTTTAATATCTCTTAATGGATTATGAATAGTAAAAACTCTGAGATATCTTGACTTATTATCTTTTATTATAAATGAATATCCTGAATTTGCACAAGTGGCAACTCAATTTGTGATAGGCCTATCTCTAATTTAATTGTCACTAGTAAAACTGTAGAAAAATCTCTAATTACATGTGACAAATCAAAACTCAATTGTAGTAAATATTTTTTTTTTATTGAACAATATGACTAGTCACAAGTATGGAGTGTTTAATGCTAAAACGGCTTGCCATAGTGTCTTCTGTGATGGCTGACGAAAATGTTGAACCGTTATGGGACAGTCAAAATTCAAAGCCCCGCCCCCTGAAGAGCGTAAAATACCCTTTTCACAAGCCTGTTATGACCCATGACGCGTTTAACGGTAATGATAATATATGGGAAGTACCATGTTCACAAACAAAAATGGTCCAATGATAAGCCTAATATTTATTTGTTTAAAATAGATTTTAAGCATTAAATAGAAACCCTAAAAGACACAAAAAACAAAAAAGCTATAAGAATGTATGCAATTTTGGAATCCTTTTCCTATACAATTTTTTTTGTAATTTTTATATCCCCTGTAATTTTATTTTTATTTTTTTTCTCTACTGACTTGTTTTTTCGATGTAAAAAATGTAAACATTGTATTCCTCATTTTTTGTATGCTATTGTTAGTCTATGCAATAAAAACATAAATAAATAAATGACGCGTTTAACGGTCATCAGCATCTTAAACTCTTTAAAGTTTTTAATATTTCATATAAAAAAACGTATGAACATTTATATGTATTTATGTATGTATATCATTGCTTTAAATGACAAAAAAAAAAAGAATTACCACTTTTGAAGTGTTTCTAATGCAGCAGGACAACAAATTTGAGGTTGTTCTTTCTACCGTCGGTCTTCTTAAAGACTTTACATCGTGGAGCTTTTTTTTAAATAATTGAGCAAATAAGATTGTAAAAATGTTTTGTTGTATTCACCCATTAACTGCGCTCTAAGTTTTCCCAACTATTACGACTCACGTAATAGTCAGCATGGAATCACGTGTAATAACTGTAAATAATTCTCGTTAACTTCCGGCCGCAACCATATCCTAAGTATCTAGTAACAACCTTAAAAGGTCGCCATTTGAGGGAGTGAGGAGTAGTGATGTCCAAATGCTTCCACTTAAAGGGACAGTTTAACCAAAAATGAAAATTGTCTTCATTTACTCACCCTTTTACTATTTTCTTTTGGAGCAGTTGGCATTTCTATGTGGAGTTTGGATGTTCTCCCCGTGTTTCCCCCACAGTCCAAAGACATGTGTTATAGGTGAATTGAAAAAACTAAATTGGCCGTAGTGTATGAGTGTGTATTAATGTTTCCCAGTACTGGGTTGCAACAGAAAAAGGCATTCGCTATGTAAAACATATGCTGGATAAGTTGGCGGCTCATACCACTGTGGCGACCCCTGATGAATAAAGGGACTATAGTCTTATAAGCTGAAGGAAAATGGATGAAAGACTTTGTGAAACCTGTAACTGATTTGTTTTTCTTACTACAGATGGCAATGTTTATCGAGGTTATCCAACATCAAAAAAAGAAACTCATAAAGGCTTGAAACACTTAGTTACAGACAGAAACACTTTTAGGTGAAATGTTTAGTGTCAAGTGAAATAAGTGAAACATTGCATAGGCTGGTACAGGCTACAGGAAGGGTTAAGGAGGTCTTACAGTATACATATACTTGACTGTAAATAAAGTGCTACCAAAACAACCGAAAAACATCTTCAACCTTCCTTTAGATGCTCTAGTGTTTCTCAACCATGTTCCTGGAGGACCACCAGCTTTGCACATTTCTATGTCTCCTTAACCAAACACACCTGATTCAGATCAACTCATTAGCAGAGACTGAAAGACCAGTAATGGGTGCAACAGACAAAGGAGACAAGCAAAATGTGCAGTGTTGGTGGTCCTCCAGGAACGTGGTTGAGAAACATCTCGAAAGTGTAATGCTTTTGAAAAACGAAAACTGAATAGTTAAATACACTTTAGTTTTTAATTACAGTCAATAACAGTAATGCTCACAATATCCTTTTGTACTGTCATCTTAATATTAACAAAAAAGTGCAAAAGTTCACAAGGTGCTTAGATTTTAAACAAAGGCAAAACTACATATTGAGGTAAAATTGGTGTTATATCCATGCATTCGTTCAGTGACAACTTATGACATGCTGCCTATATTGTTTGCCATAATTATTTGGCTTGAAATCACATGTAAGTATGAGTTTAAAACAACATTAGCACTATTTATTTGATAGTGAGCAATGTTGTTTTTTGATATTCATTGGCTGCTAACATCATTTCACTATTTAGAATTAGCAAAGAGCAATTTTCTGAAACTATATTATCAAGGAGAAAGTCTGAATGTGCCAACTTTACCTCATTAATCATATTGAGACAAAAATAATGTACAGATTAACAGACAAACAGAAACACTAGAAATAATATCAGAGGCCACTACAGTAAAAACAGTGGTATTCATCAGTTTCTGAAAACACAGTAAATGACAGAAATGGAATAAACCACATTAAGGAAATAGCTTAAGGCCCCTAATGAACAGCATGAATATATACATTATAACACTGATGCATCTCATATCATGAAGAAATATTAGATCAAACATTATATATATATATATAAAAGCCGAGAATGAAATTTAAATTAAGCAACTAAAATAAAACAATCACAACATCATTTTACAATTCAGTGAGAAACCAAAAAGTATAAAGGAATGCTTTACTTTTTATGGAGCGTCGAGGATCATTTAATGATACTTTCATCAGACAAGCTCTGAATTACTTTTATGGTTGCTATAAAGTGCTTATTTTTAAAACTGGTATTGAAAATGTGTCTACTTTCCTCTTTTAGATGTTGGAGAAATAAGGCAAAAACAAATATTTATATATATATATATATATATATATATATATATATATATATATATATATATATATATATATATATATATATATATATATATATATATATATATATATAAACAAAACCAAATTTTCAGAAAATTGTCAACAGATTTAACTGTCATTCTGCCAATACAAATTTTCCAAAATAATCGGACTTTAACTTTTCAGATCTCCACTAGTAGATTGTCCTTCTGCAGCTGTCGGTTTATTTTTGGACTCCTTCACTGAAATACAAACATAAACATGTTATTCATTTATTATATGCTAATAATTTGTACCTTTATATAGAACTGCAGCTATAATACACCAACACATTTGAAATCAATTTATATTCGTAGCATTCCATAAAGTAAACATCACTTTAGAACTTTGGCAAAATAGCTACCAACAGTACATCGATGTACATACATCACAGCCCTAGAGCAGTTCTGGACATTACTGCAGTCTGGACTCCCATCAAAATATTCCCATCAAACTCCCAAGTCTTCTCTCAACCTCTCACTGGTTTCCTATCCTTGCTAGCTCAATAGCATAAGCCCGTATCATGGCTTACTTTCAATTTTGTCGACCACAGCAGTCTGTTAGCATTAAAAAGCACTATTTATTTACGTTTTAGAGGGGTGAATGGAGTAAGCTTATTTAATAGACAATTCAAAAAGAAATCTGCATATCTCAGTAAAACTATCAGAAGTGGGAGCACTTCTGGAATTGGTTGGAATGAAAGAAGTTTTAATATTTTGTACAAAAACATTTGCAATGTCAATGTTATTAGACCCCTAAGAATTTTGTCTTTTCTAATTACCCTAACTTAGTTAACCCAATTAACCTAGTTAAGCCTTTAAATTGCACTTTAAGCTGGTCTGTGAACAGTGTCTTGCAAAACGCTGTTGGGAAGGACAACCTGTAATTCTTGCAGCCTATAGTAAAAACAGAAATGTGCTATACAGTTGTAACCAGGGGTGTGACACTGACAACAGAGGTGAGGATCCACATGCAGGGTGATTAGAATGGTCAGGCAAGCAGTGGTCAATACAGGGGCAAACAGATGTATGAGGGCAATACAGAGTCGAAGTCAAAATAACAGGCAGATGGTCACAAGGCAGGCAGTAAACAGGATGAAACAAATAAACAAGGCAAAGGATCAAAAACACGCCAAAGGCAGACAAATGAAACGCGTTGTAGTGTCACTATAGCAGATAACAAGACTCTCAATGAGTGTCTCAATGTAAGCTGTATACATGTGTGTGTAATCAGTACTTGAGCAGCATCAGCTGTGTGTATGCAATCAGTCAGGATCAGGAACCGGTTGTGTGTGTGTGTTGCATGACATATATATGAATATGTGGTCCATTTACAAGCAGATTTGTAGCCCTATGTGTGTATAAGTGTTTACCAGCGACCTCTGGTGGTTAGATCGCTGGTGATCATGACAACAGTATAGTGAGAACACTCTTGCTGCAATAGTATAACATTTAAAGTTTACTTACCGGATGGTTCAATGTGTTGATTATTATTTAGCGGTATTGCACTTGGATCATTATCCCCAATTCCTGCCGAGAAACATTGAAATGTCAAAGTGTGCTGTACATAAGATGTTACTTTGTTGTTTTTAAAATGATTCCACAAAAAATGTGTGCAGCCCAACAACAACAACAACAACAACAACAACAACAACAGTGAAATAAGCAGTGACAATGGACAAATGTTGTGTCATCAAGGCTTTACACATCAGTTTAGATAGCCTGAAGACATGATGTATTTAATAATGCGCTTACATTTTAGTGCATTAATTAAAACACACATATACAGCATTCCTTATTTCCTGTAATAAGTCCACCATCAACAAACATATCAGAAACTTTGTACGCTCACAGTTAAATGTTGTATTGTCACTATTTCATAATGTTAAGTCCACGGAAAAGCAGTCTTTCCACATCAATTTTGGCACATTTCTAAAAAGGCACTGTTACCTGGAAGGAGTGCATTTTAAAATATATCAATGACAGCAAACAATTCAGGTTTGCTGAAGCTTTTAAAAAAGAAAACCTGCAAATAATATATATTTTTTGATATATTAAAATGACATACATCAACTATTATAAATTGTGTTTAGATAACTGCACTGTTTTCATGTTAAAGAAACATGAAATATCTTATTGTGGACTGATTACATTTTGGGAATAAGATACATGGACCTTTACCGTTTTTGTAAAAGGGTTTCTTGGGAGCTAAAGCGTGACAGATAAAAATCAGTTAAGAATAGTTTTAATACAGATACAAAAATAACAATAAATGCAACTGGATAGAAAGACATTGATTTAGACAGATTAAGAGATTTAACTCAATATACAGTAATGTTATCCTGAGTACATCCATTCAGCATTATATATTTAAACTAGGGCTGTCAAATGATTAAAAAATAACTATTTAATCACACTTTTTTTGTAATTAATCATGATTAATCACGAAACGCCGTATTTATTACAGAAATAAAAACACAGGCATGTAAGTGCCATTTGAATTTCAAAAGTATCCAATAGCAAACTAAAATGATTTTGGGTGTTGGATTCTAAATGGACAACAAAGAAATCCAAAATACAGGTATTGCAAATATGGAAAATGGAAAATTATAATAATAATAAAGTATTGAATACAAACAATTGTACTCATTGTAAAGTTGTATTGCGAGTTGAAAACATTAATTATAAAGTAGAAAAATTTTTGCTTAGTCCTCTTTAACATTGTGGCCAATGTGACAATGTGGCCAAGGGGTACATCAAAGGCACGTACCAAAGACTACAAACTTCTTTCAGGGACTTTGGTCACACCATCTCTAAACATTTAATTATAAACAGCTTTGAGGGATACGGACACCGCAAAGACTATAGAATACATATAGAATGCCTTAAAGACACTTTGGACAGTCAGCGATGTCAGGCGTTTGCTCTTGTTGCTAGGTAACGCACACACACGCACGCACACAGACAGTGAGCGAGGGATCCCTTCAGATTCATCAACAGGCACGATCGCGTTCATTTAAGCGTTTGCTTAAACTAAGCGTTCTAAAGTATGGCTTTATTTTACAAGCAAGGATTCTGACACAACAACGTGAAGCAGACACTTTACAAAAGTTGCGTGTATGGGGGAAACACGTCAAACTTAATAAAACATATGAAGGCGCATGGAATCAACTTAAAGGCAGAGGAATGGGCTGTCTTTGACAGCTTGCGACATCATCTGGCACTTTCACTGAGTACATTTACATCGACACCAATACTTCACTTTTATGATTAAGATAATACTCTGATTAGAGTCTACCATGTAAGCAACGATTTTTGATTACCTTAAAGGACCACCGAGTCCCAAAATGCAGAGGGTTTTTTTTTTGTTTGCCATGCGGTATCAAATTCCATTAAAACAACACTCTTCCAGCAGTCCTTACTTCATATTTTTGTCCAATAATTGTCACGTGGCATGAAAAATATGTTGCTGAATGAGAGTGACTTTCCTTCTAAAAGCGCGTCCTTGTTCTTATCCATATTTCTTTGCATGACAAGCACGTCGGCCACAACAGGAAATAAAAAAAATTGCAACTGCGTTTATTTTTTTACGTGTTAAATATTTCAAATGAATCGAGTGCATTAATCGCACAAATTTTGACAGCCATAATTTAAACTTCTGAAACAAACACTCTGTCGTGTTATTATTTAATTCACATACTCAATTTAAAAATGTAGGGTTAAAAAAGGAAAAAGGGGGAAAAAAAGAGAAAAGAAAATGTTAATAATCTACTGTATCAGTCTCTACTCACCTTTCTTAATTGTTAAGACCAAAATTACCAAGCCAATGACTGTCAGCACAAGCACCGCTCCGATTATTGCTCCAACAATCATACCAAGGAAAGTCACCTTGGAGCAATCGCTGCATTTCCCATCTAAACAAATGCAAAATTAGACATTTACAAAATATTTTATTAAAAGGGACAGTCTTACTCCTTCTCCACTTGTTCCAAACCTGTTTGAGTTTCTTTCTTTTGTTGAACACAAATGACTAATGTTGTGGGGAAAAGGAGCCATTGACTTCCATACATTTTTTTGTTCCTAATATGGACGTCATTGGCTGTTTTTCCCAACCTTCCTAGCATAATTTTATCACAAATAATATTAACACAAGAAAGATATTCAAAAAAGGTTTAGAACCACCTGAGGGTGAGCTGTTCCTTTAAATATTGACAACAGAAAGTGAAAATAGTAAGTTCCCAGCTTTTGTCATGCTTTTTGAATCTGTCTGCTTTGATTACCCCATTTTTTGATAATTGGTGCTCCAAGGGTTCTGTGCTTCACATAACAGTCATATTCTGCTTTTTCATCCTCGTAGATGTAAGTGCTCTTTCTAAGCTGAAAGGTCCCATCATGGTTTGGTCTAACTCCTGAGGATTCTAGATCTTTATCAGACAGTGCCATGCGGTATTTCCTTATGGTCAAATACACATCTTTGGGGTAGAATCCAGTAGCCAGACAAGTGAGTTTTAGCTTGGCTTTGCCATTGATAATGCTCCTTGCAAACACATGAACATCTGGGGGAGCTGAAAATACAAGTAGAATTTTTTATCAATTCATTCTATAACGCTAACCAAATGAATGCAACATAGGCTCATTCTGAAAACATACCCTTATAAACATTTCTGAAGATCATAAATGATGTAGCCAGAGGAACGTATGGCTGCATTTCAAACGTTATGGGGTGGTATAATGCATTTTCTTTTCTCGCTTATCATCTGATTGCTTACCTCCGTATGGGTGGTTTTCCTGCTGTTGTCAGTTTGTCCAGTGGCTTGCCATGTACGTTGGTAGACTTGTAAGGTGTAGCAGAGCTGACCGCGATCACGAAAAAGAAAATAATCAAGTAAATAATAGAGTGCGAATGTGGTAAAATCTGAAAACGTGGTAAAAATCTGACTGTCGCAAGGGCTTTGATTTTTCTGGATTGTTTTTGAAAACACTATCGGTTGGGTTTAGAGAATGAAGGAGGAGGGTCAGTTGATCAGTCCGTCAGTCAGCCCCTGGTGGATTTACATGAGAGCAGCAGGCACGGATGGCACTCGCAAAATAATATTGAGATCACAAAAAGCATATATACGCAACAGCCTCTGGTGGATTCGTGAAAACAAAAACTGCAAAAAAAAAAAAAAAAACATTACTACTGGCATGTATTTGGCGCTCACCAGAAATGTATAGACTAATTATTGGTTTGAAAATATTCAGGATGCGTGTGCAGCGAGGTTACAGAAAAAAACATTTACAGTTTTCTCCATCATATAAAATCTAGCATTTACAGCGAGGGAATGACATCCGATGTGGTACAGAGTTTGTTGTTGTCTTAGAAATAAGTTATATTGATTACACAGTATATATATTGTTTACATAATGCTTTCAGCTTAATTTAACAGCTTGTCACTCAGTGATCAGCACAGTTATTCGGCAAAATTAACGTTAAAGTGAGCGGCGTTCATCTGACAGGTTCATTTGCAATAGCACCCTCCTAACGGATATTGGATAAGACGAAATGGCCAAGCATCCAGCCCAAAATATACAATTTCATTGAAGCTCCAAGTGTTTTAACAAAAGAGAAGTTAAAGGCCTACAAGTCTTTGGATGCCAACAATGTTGTTCTGTGTGGATATGTGCAAGAAATAATGTTCCATGATTACCAGATTCAAAACTATGTAGTGCTAAAAACCCAGGTTCTGCCTAGCCAATGAAAAAGACGGAACTGTGCAAGGCCTGGGTAATTAATCATCAACAAGCAAAACAACTGCACCTGTACAGCAGGGTATGTGAACTTTTACACTTCATTCTTAGCATTCAGCACTCAGCAATATTTAACTGTTTTTGCTGAAATCATTGCTGCAATCAAAAACGAGTGATGTGTGTGATTTAGCATAGCGTGAACTTACCTGATATAAACTGAGAACTGCAGAGTCCAGCATTTCTAATTAGGTCCTCACTCCATTCAGCTCTTCTGATGGCTGTTATCTAAAGACGTCTGCAGTTGGCATCAAAAGCATTAAGGTGTACAGTAAAATTTAAGTTCTTTATTTTTGGACTTTCGGTTTTGGCATCCTACAGCACAACACAGTATGTTTCCTATTGCAACCGGCCTTTTTTTGCAACCGGTATGCAGGGTTGAACCCGTGCGGTGTCATAGGTTGGTAATTCACCTATATAATGGTACATAATCAGAATGAGCCTGGTTTGTATGAATGCTGTATGTTTACTTACAGCCTTCTCTAAGCTCCTCATCTTCATATTCTCTGAATTTGTTGAGCCAGTCCACACACTCTTTTTCCAAGTAGCCCTTAGTGTACTGATTTAGGATGGGCACATTATCCCATTTCCTCTTGGTTGGAAGAGCTGCGTCCACTGGGGCAACCCACTGAGAATCCGCATCATCAAAAGACAAGAAGTTTTCTCCATCATAACTGTACTCATCAATGCCTTTAGAAAACCGAACATCATCGTCCTGACTGTCAATTTCACAACCATGTCTCCACTGAAGAACATGAAGATCTGAAACAGACAATTTAACTGAGGTGAAAAAATCTACACAGATATAACGGTTTAAAGATATAAACAATACAGGTCAAACGTTTCAATGCTTAAAAAGGTCTCCTCTATGTTATCGGCTCCAGACCTAAGGGAATCTGGACGGGCACAAGCCAAATCATGCACAAAACTGTGAATAATAAGGAGACAGACATGTTATAGGATTGCCTGAGTGCAGTTTAATATAACAAAGATATTTACTTTTTTTTTAAAGCTAACACAATGTACAAAGTGTTCCGGAATAAAAACCAAGCGTATCTCGATAAGATGAAATTAAAATGTGTCACTTCAGTCAATACTCAAATTACTCAATGCAATGTAACTAGAATTTCTATGTGAACAAAAGACATTAATACATGAAACAAAAATACTCAATACACTTGAAAACACTTCTTAGAACACAGTATTGGTCCTAATTTGAGATGCTGAAGTATTACAAAAAATATTAAAAGAAATCATTTCTTACCCCCATATATAACTACTAGCATAAAGGAAAAAAATATGCAGATCATTATAATTAAATCAATATAACACGTTCTTTCACACCTTTTTCAAATTACATTACATCAGCATTTATATTAACACTTAATAATATTAACATAACATATTTAAAAGAAATGCAAACAATATAGAATTAAATACATTTCCCTTTTGCTCATTTAATAACCTCAAGTTATTGAGAAAGCAAATTAGGACGTTTTAAAACCAAAAACCCTGCATTAAAACATTAAACTCTTACTATCACTTATTACTAATTCAAATTAAATATTTTTGGGAGGGTTATGCTTTCAAAAACATTTAAGAAGAGGATCACTACAAAAATATACCCCATATAAACTTAATCTGGCTGACATTCATAACAAATGTAACAATTACTTAACAAGGAGGTGTTTAGAAAACGATCTAATGCATATTTCTGAATGCCTACATCACTACTACATGCTCTGTTCACATCCCTTCAGTTAACCATTAACTAAACATTAGCTTCGGCTACTTTTGCTAACCACGAGTGACTATAACGTTTACCATTTAATTAAACCAAAAACGAATCAATTTATAGAACTAACACTTTCTAACATCAGTTCAAAACATTTCTTTAGAGTAAATATTTCAGACAGACCACTTTAAATGAGTGTTTATCCATACCTGTGGCCTGTGCATGATAAGGACACAGACACCGTTTATAGTGCCGTTTAATATGAACTCGAGCTGCCGGTTTATTAATAACCATTGATAAACTTTTAAAACCCATCTCATCCTCACTAACATCTGCAGGAAGAGACAGTTCTGTCCTTTTCTTGTTTCACTTATCATAGAACATGGTGGTGCTCGCCAATACACTGTTCCCTGTATTCATATCTATTCAAAAGTAATATTGCCATTAAAAATTTGATTTGATCCATAATGCAAATGCCATTAACAAATTACTAATCAACAGTATACTAATAGCTTTCACGCTGTTATTGTTACAACTTAAAAGTTCACAGCTGACCTTGCTAGCTAAGCTATTGCGATATTGCACATTAGGCAACACATACAGTACATTTGATCGATTTACAAAAAACTAATTTGATGATAACTTTTTTGAGTTGTGAGTATTTCATCATAACTTACTGAAGGTGGTGTTATCATACCTGTGCATAATTAGGGAACAGGCACAGTTTTTTGTGCCATTTATTATGAAAGCTGCCGGTCTCCAAGGTCAGTGGTTCTCAAAGTGGGGGTCGCAGGACAATGAGAGGAGGTCGCTTGGTGATTTCTAAAAATCTAATAAATTTGAATAAACTTTTTAAATTACCATTGTTCATCCATAACTACAGAAGATTAAAAAAATAGTTACGTAAAAATGCAACATCCAAACAAAAAGCATCAGCCTTTCATTTTTTTACCTATTGGATTGCAACCCAGGGGGGGTTTACATTAGATTTATAACAGAGCGATAGCGTCAGTTGCAATAGATTGATTTTACGGCACTCACTTACATTTAAAATAAATACAGGCAACATGGAGGATGATCTTAAAGCGGCAGTCTCCAAAATTAAAGGCAGAAAAGACTTGGGATGTATCTTAAACTTAATTATTTATGTGCTTTTGAAATCTGAAATTTTGGCATCACTATAATATGCTGATTTGCCTGTTCTTTTGTCCAGTACTGTATATGCAGGGTAAAACAGATAACCATTCTTCACCTGATTTATTTTGTCTCATTCGGTCCATCAGAATGTTGACGTTCACATTAAACCACTGTTCTTTGCTCTTTCTGGACTGGGTGCCTTTTTCCCAGTAATCTTCCTGCATTTTCTCTTTCATCCAGTGCTGTTTAGGAATCTTCTTCTGCTCTTGGCTGTTGTAATAGTCAATCTGTCTGTCATCAAGCAAACCCATTGCAGTGAATTCATAGATGCCCGGCAGGTCGACAGGTCTGGATAAAGCTGTGTATATGTAGTAGAGGGAGTGTTTTTCTGTATTGAAAGAGAATAAATAAAGAAGAAAACAGTGTTCCGGTAGAGATGCACAACCACAACATCGGTCAGTTGTCAGCTACATCTGTCAACACTGAAGGCGGTGCCAGGAGGTTTTTTTTCCTGAACCGAAAGTATTCGCTGACGCCTGGGAGGCCATAAACAGATCAAATAACCTACACACACCATAACAGGCATAACCTTTAAGACATTTTATACCATTATTAGGCGATGGAATAAGTAGGCTATATAAGCAGCATGAGAAACAATAATGACGTCGATTAATTTAATTTCGGTATTTAAGAAATATCCTAAAAAGAGTAGCTATATTTAAGTGAAAATAACAGCAGACTCACCAGTCGTGGCTGGTTCAACATCAAGAAGCATCACTGCCAACAACAAAACGACAAAAACAGCCATTTTAAAGCCGCGGTGTGTGTCTTGTTTTCCCCTTCACTGTGGCAAGCCGTTTCAGCATTGAACTCTCCAGTACGCATTATGACAAATCCATGAAAAAATATTTCAGTTTCTCTTTTCTTAGAATGACTTAACTTGATGTGCTGTAAAAATACTTTTTGGAAAAACATTTTTTAAGGTACTAAAAAACGTCTAACAGTGGATATAACTTAGAATTTTCCTTATAATTAATCATTTTGTTGTTTGAAATTATTTAATTGGTGTTGCAGAATTTAAACTTTAAGACAGATCTTATAAATGACACCTTATACATATGTTCCAACAACTCATATTCCAATAGATTTCTTTTTTTTTTTTTTTTTTTTTTTTGCTGAATATTATTGAAAACAAACAATTTTGTATTATCATACAACATACAGTGAATATAAATGTTTTCTCCGGTAAATATAGCAAATAAATCTATGCAAATAAATCCAGATGCATTAGAATAAAGCTACTAGATAACAATGCTTATTATACTGTACTTTGCCTGTCTTATTTGCCTCTGAGCTAAATTACCTTACCTGTCTTCATCACTGCTCTTATCAAATGTCCAATCTACATCATTCTCATGGTCACTGAAACCCATCTCATCCTCACTTATATCTGCAGGAAGAGTCAGTTCTGTCCTTTTCTTGTTTCACTTACCATAGATGTATGGTAACATGCATTCTTGTTTCACTTACCAACATGGTGGTGCTCGCTAATACACAGTTCCCTGTATTCGTCTATTCAAAAGTAGTATTGCCAATAAAAAAGAGATTTTATCCATAATGCAAATGCCATTAACAAATGACTAATCAACAGTATACTACTAGCTTTCACGTTGTTATTGTTAACTTAAAAGATCACAGCTGACCTTGGCTTGCTAGCAAGTGTAACGGAGGCCAGCTAGTGAGTGCTGTGCAGGTAAACCTTACTCCTCTGACCTCTAAAGGTGCTCTAGCGACAGTTGTTAGAGGCCATGGTCTTTGGCCTCCTTGGTAGAACACCCGACTCCCATGCAGAAAGTTGAGGATTGATACCAGCTCGGAGCAGGTTGGGTGGCGTTAGATCGATGGGGTTACTCAAGCTAAGCTGTTGCAATATTGCAAAATCTATTGGACAGTGTTGCCATTTGGCAACACATTGCTACATTTGATCGATTTACTAAAAACTAATTTGATAAAAACTTTTTTGGTGATGTTTCCAATTTTTTTGTGGATCTGACATAATTTGATCCTTTGTTTTTATTGACTTTTACATTTGCATTCAGCAACATCAACTACTCTCAATAAACACCATTTTGTCAGAAATCGTGCTACAGAAAAACACTGCACGTCATGTGACTTAACCAAAGCACATCACTGGCTAAGCTAAGATCTTCTCTTTCCAACCAAAAAATTAGAACGTTGGTCTTTTAGAAACAGTGGCAGAGAAATGAACAAATATCTGTTGCAATATAGGAACACCATGCGGTACAGGAATAAACTTTTGTTCAGACTATCCAATAAATATATTTAAAGACATCTCTCTAATTATATTTTGACGAGTGATATTTATGATTTGACTTGTCAGAATGACAATTAGAGATCAGATTTAAGATATCTTTAAATATATTTTGACTAGTCAAAACTCAATTGAAGATATCTCTGATGATGTTGTAGATTTCTCCAAAAGATGCATTTATATTTGCAATGGTAATTCGCGATATCTCTTATTCTGTTTTGTGTCACAATTATATTTAAAGATATCTATCTGCAGTGCATTTGCTGAACGTTTTTAGTGTGAAAAACTCCAGTAACTTAAAAGTAAGGAAGCTGATACGTATTTTGAATATTTTATTATTATATAAAAGAGCTGTATTGTCATCATTAAATGTATATCCTTTATCACAAGTAGTGCTGGAATCTTTAATTTTACAGTTTTGATAGGCCCTATGTTTGTTTCCATGCACCTTGTGAAGTGGTGGAGACGCTCCAGATCTGATCTCTTAAAGAGAGATTTGTCAGTAAACAATAATGTACAGCAGAAGCCTCTAAAAGTGAATAAGAACGTTAATTAAAAAAGGAATGAATCCCATATTATTATTACAGTACAAATTCTGTACAATAATATTGAATAAAATAACGCATTATATTTGAAAAGGTTAATAATAGTAAATATACAAATGTGCATATCTATGTATAAGACTATAATTATAGTATGAATAATACTAAATTAGTATTCAAACTATAATTCTAGTAGTGGAATTGCAACAATTTCAAAGGACATAGGCAGATACTTATTATATAGCAAAATAGACAACAACAATATAGAGTGTGTAGCGAGTAATAATAACAGCTGCAAAATGTAGACTAAGTAACAGATTAAATAAAACTTAAAACCTCAGTTATTGAAGCACGTGTGGCAAGATTCTAAACAAATATTTAAAATTATCTTCAGGTTTTATCATTTTACCACTAGATGGCAGCAAACACTGAGCAAACTTTCATTCTTTCATTCAGTGTGTGTGTGTTTGTGTGTGTGTTATGTATCGAGTTTTTAATTTAATTTAAGGCATACATTTTGAGTTTTTTCTCATTTATTCATTTCTTGTTAAGAAATGAAAAGTGATTTTGTTGTATAAAACTGTACATGCTGGTTCTTGGAAAAAATATTTAAAAAAACAGAAAAACGTTCACTGACAATGCAAAACAAGCCCACAAAAAGGCGGGACTTGGCAATGCGGGTAGTCTGGATGTTATGATATCTACAATTACATTCTTCCTTGTCACAAAGCTTAATGCAGATATTTCCAAAGAAATATTCTCCTTGTCAAAAATCTGATTGAGATATCTCTAGTTACATTGCAAATATCTTTAAATGAGTTTTGACTAGTCATAAAATTATTATTACTAGTATATTGCAAGGGGTATTTAATGCTAATATGGCTTACCATAAGCCACGCCCCTTGAAGAGCGTAAACCAATACTAAAACAGAAAGCGCTGCTCAGCATCAGCATCACTAGTAACTAGGAGAAAGGTGAGATGTGGTGTTTGAGTTCTTTTCTTGTTGACACGGATAAGAGGAGGTGTAGAATTTTCTACAGAGATTTACACGATAAAACAAACGTTATTAACTGGTTTTGTGGCGGATTGCCAGCTATCAGGTTAGCATAATATGAACACAAAGCTGCGATTTTTATCCGATTTTTCTTTTATTTTGTAGGGGGAAGAGGTTTGGATAAACCTCTGGCGATCAGCAGTCGGATGCTATTTTTGGCATGTCAGAAATTTGGGTTTGGTCCTACCTCGGAATCGCACAATTGAATAAGATCAGCTCTATGAGTGTTTAAAATAATCTGTCATATGGAGACATTAAAAGATTTTGAAAAATCAAAAAGCAAGATATTTTATTTTATTAGAGGATTTCATTATTTGAAAATTAAGCTTATACCAGCTCAAGCTGTGTTATGGAAGCTGGTGGTAACTGGTTAGAACACCCAATTCCAGCTTACTGTATATGTTTATAGTTGCATAGGTTTCAATGGGAAATTTAATCATCTATTTTCATTGGTAGATTTAATGCTTTGTTGATTAAAATTTTTTTGTGTGCTAACAACAGCTTCCAGATGTAATATATATATATATATATATACACACACACACACACACACACACACACACACACACACACACACACACACACACACACATATATATATATATATATATATATATATATATATATATATACACACACACACACACACACACACACACACACACACACACACATACATACATACATACATACACATACATACACACACACAGTTGAAGTCAGATTTATTAGCCCCCCTGTTTATTTTTCCCCAGTTTCTTTTTAACGGAAATAAGATTTTTTTCCAACACATTTATAAACATAATAGTTTTAATAACTCATTTCTAACTAATTTCTTTTATCTTTGCCATGATTATAGTAAATAATACTTTCATAGATATTTTTCAAGACACTTCTATACAGCTTAAAGTGACATTTAAAGTGGTTAATTAGGTTAACTTGGCAGGTTAGGGTAATTAGGCAAGTTATTGTATAACGATTGTTTGTTCTGTAGACTATTGAAAAAAAATAGCTTGAAGGGGCTAATAATTTTGACCTTAAAATGGTGTTTAAAAAATTATTAACTGATTTTATTGTAGGTGAAATAAAACAAATAAGACTTTCTCTAAAAGGAAAAATATTATCAGACATGAAAATTTCCTTGCTCTGTTAAACATCATTTAGGAAATATTTAAAAAAGAAAAAAAAATTCAAAGGAGGGCAAATAATTCTGACTTCAACTGTATATGTATATATATATATATATATATATATATATATATATAATATTGCTTTATATCAGTAAATATTCTTAATTAAACGATGCATTTTTCTTTAATATTCATTACTTAAATGACATCAGTTACATTGCTTAAATTAATATTTAATTAAGTGGCACTTCAATTATTTATCATGCTATTTACTATACTAAATAAACTTTTTACAGGTTCTGAAAACTATTTACAGGTTTCTGAAAATCACTGTTTTGACTTTTTTTGCTTACAGCTGTAACTTCTTGCCCAACTTCTTAGCAAAATCAGTGACTGTGTCTTTAACAAAGTTCTATCACAGTTATAATACCCTTGCCATTAATACAATGTCTTTTTCGAAACTCATTATAATTAAACATTTCTAAAATGTTTCTGCTTCTCAAATAGTTGCTGGCAACAGTCATGGTAGGATAGTTGTGAGTTGGTCTTAGTCTTTAGAACGACTTCTAACATTGGATTGATTTCTGAGCTTGTTTTAGCACTAAAACCTTTTATGTAATGCTTTTAGAGCAAATATTTTTGGATTCTGGATTCACCCACCTTTTTAAGATTTCTTAAATAGCAAGTTAGGAGCTAATTTTAATCTTAAGATATTTTGTGAATATAAATGCAATATATTTTAGTTTTTTTCAAATCTTCTAATGGGGTGTTGATGCTGCTGCAGAACAGCTTTCCCAGATTACTGCCCACACAGATGCCTCTGTAATTGTTGGGGTCTGGTTTGTCTCTTTTGAATATGGGCGTTATTAATCCTTTATTCCATATATCAGGAAAATGACCAGCACTCAGAACTTAATTGAACAGTTTCATTATAGCCAATTGAAATTTGTGTGTGTGTGTTTTTTTTTAATAATTTAATTAATTTATATACTGTCTGGACCATTTGCCTTTTTTGTTTGTAGAACTTATATTTAATCTTGTAGATCTTTTTCTGTTATTGTCTAACAGATTTTGGTATTTGTCAAATATTTGCTCTGTATGGGTTCATTTATTATATATATATATATATATATATATATATATATATATATATATATATATATATATATATATATATATATATATATATATATATATATATATATATATACACAATTGTTTTGTACTGTTTAATTTACTAAACAAATTTTCAAAGTGTTTTTTCCAGTTGTCTCCATTTTCTATTGTTTGCTGATAAGAATTCTTTATCATTCTTTATTCACGTTGGCCAAGAAAATGCTTAAAATAACAGATTCTTTGATTGTTATGAGCTGTTTTTGGATTTACTCTTTCTTTTTTCTGATTGTGTTTTCATATTTTTAAGCTGCCTGCCGAGTTAAAGACCAGCTTAAAAGTAAATACTGTTGGTCTACTGCCACCTATGATTATGATGTGTTTTTTTGTGTTTTAATAATACAATCATATTAATCATAACAATGGATGACATCAAGTACAATAATATACAAGGAAAATTAATAATTAAAAAAATAAATAAAATAAGATAATAAAAAACAGGGTACAGAGGCAAACTATCAAGTTACCGGTAAACAATATTTAATATATACAAAGTTCTTATAAAATTTCACAGTTTTAACACTTTTTTGCTGTAAACATTTTGTAAAGTAGTAATTAAACAGTTTAAGTCTCCATATGACCTTTGTTTTGGGTGAATCCGTGTTGCTATGACATCATAGAAAGCGCATAGACCCTAAATTTGCGGCAAACTTGACTAAAAGTCATCACTGCAACACATCAGATAACCTGTGTCCTGCTTTAAATAGGCCTTAATAAAATAATAAAGTGAGAGACTGTTACAAAGGTTATAATTATGGTTAGAATCCACCCAATCTAGCACTGACGACAGGTATAGGCCTGTGATTTTATCTGCCTCTAACAAACAAGTTAGTTCTCTCCTCAAGTTATCAGTACAGCTAACATGAGTCACAGAGAAATGTTTAAAGTGAAATGAGAGGTTCAGAAGCATATACAGTAAGTATAAATATACATGAATGTAAATAAAGTTCTACCAAAAACAGCTTCAAGCCTCCCTTAGAAACTCTTGTGTTGTGTTACTTTTAGAAATGAAAGCTGAATAGTTAAACACACTTTAGCTTTTAATGAATACAGTCAACAACAATAATAATGATTACAGTAACCATTTTTTCACCCTTTTTAAACACACTTTATTGTGAAGAAAGTGCAATAATTCACAATATGCTCAGTTTTTAAACAAAGCCAAAACTATACATTGACAAAGTTGGTTTTATATTTACGCATTCGTTCAGTGACAACTTGTGACATGCTCCCTATAAATATCTGGCTTGAAATCACATGTAAGTATGACTTTAAAACAACATTAGCTCTATTTCACAGACTGTGAACAATGCTGTACTTTGATATTCATAGGCTGCTAATATGATTTTACTATTCAGAATTTGCAAAGAATACTTTTCTGTAATTGTATTATTAAGGAGAAAGTCAGAATGTGCGAATATAAAAACCAACTTTACCTTTTTTTGTAAAAGCACTATATATGACAGCTATAAAATTAACCACATTTATGATATAGCTTATTTAGGAAACATAATAACTTATTAACAGGAAAATATCCTTATAACATGAATGCATCTTATATTATGAAGAAATATTACAAGATCACCCATAATTATTTATATCAAAACTGAAAATTAAATCTAAATTAAGCAACTAATATAAAACAACCACATAATTTTACAGAGTGAGAAACTGAAAAAATGTATTTTCTATTTTTTTGTAGAGCGTTGAGGATCATTTTGCGATACATTCATCAAATAAGCTCTGGGTGTTTATTGATGCTAAAAAGTGCACACATTTAAAACCAGCATTGAAAATATCAGGGGAAAAACAAGAAAGAAAAAAAACACTCAATTTCATCTTTTAGATGTAGAAATAGTAGAAAAGTAAAAAAATCTGTGAGAAAATATATAATGAACAAAACCAAATTTTAGGAGAAATTTTAAGAAAAACAAAAGACAGGATTATCTGTAATGACTATCTGATGTTCCGACTTTGTTTACCTATTCAGTTCTCTCTCAGTAGACTTTTTTCCTCTTTATTTAACAGGCATTTTTAACTTGCAGTGTTTCCATCAGTAGATTGTCCTTCTGCAGCTGGTGGTTTATTTTTGGACCTCTCTCACTGAAATACAAGCATAAATACATGTTATTTAAAATAGAATTAAGATTTGTACTGATACATACAACTACAGCCAAACTACACAACAAATTTTAAATCAACATATTGTCTGTGTGCCAGAATGTAAACTTACAAACTTAGGCAAAATAGCTACCTACATCGCAAACAAGGGTGAATGGCCTAAACAGAAAAGTGTTATACAGTGGACCTTCTGGCTTTACTAGTATTGCACTTAAATCATAGTTACCACATTGTCCATTTTGTCCTGTGAGTTAGTAGGACTGCTTTCTGAACTTCCATCACTACTCCCTTTACCTGTTGAGGTACAGTGAAATGTCAAAGTGAGCTTTGCATGTCATTTTTTAAAACAGTTAGCCAAAATTTTGTCTAGCAAAAAAAGGAAGTATAACTGTAAGCTGTGAAAGTCATGCAGTAGGACACTATGCATTTAATCAATCAGTTTGATTTTGGTGCAATAATAAGAAAGGCATGTGCCAATCTATAATTAAATGAAAAGAATATTCACCAGAGTCAGCTGAACCATCTGGCATAAAGCGTTTCTCATCTGTATTTCCTGTAACATGTTGATATTCAAGTCACACCATCAAGAAATAAAAGACAATTAAAACTTGGACATTTTAGAAGTGTATAACTAAACATTAGAAATACACTTTAGTTGGATTTATTAATATATTTCAATTTATTTTATTAGATTTTTCATTTCATTTTATTTTTATTCTGAACAAAAAAAAAATTTCATAGACTTCATCATTATTGAAAAGTATTTTAGTTTTTAAGGATCACAGTCAATAACAATAATAAGCTTCACATTAACCTAATGTTCCACCATTTTAAACCCCACTTGCTTATTGTTAACAAAAAGGAAAAAGAAGAATATTCACCAGAGACAGTAAAGTGTTTCTCATCCGTATTTCCTGCAACATGCAGATATTCAAGTCACACCATCAAGAAGTAAAAGACAATCACAGTTTAATTTTGTTTTGAGGCTTACTTCAACACAGCCTGGACATTTCACTTATACTGCACTTTGATTGAAAAATATAAGTAAATGGAAAATAGGTTTTTCTCCACCAGTTTGGCACATTTCTCAATAATACTGCTAATACTGTACATGACTGTAAATACCAAAAACAGCATCAACATCCCTCAACCCTCCCTTAGATAATCTAGTGTTGTCGCTTTTAAAAATGAAAAAGACAATTGTTAGACACTTTAGAAGTGTATAACCAAACATTAGAAATACACTTTAGATTGATTTATTGATATATTATGATTTATTTTATTTAATTTCTATTTCAAACAAAAAAATCATACACTCAAACAATTCTTTAAACAAAATACACTTCATCATGGTTGAAAAGTTTTTTAGTTTTTAATGATTACAGTCAATTAGGCATGGGACCATAACCGTGTTCAATGTATACCACGGTTTGGAAAAGTCAAGGTTTTAAAACCACCTAAATTTTCAGTAATACCAAAGGTATGTGTAGGATTTTTTATTTTATTATTTTTTTAGGACAACAGCATTTCAAGCAGAAAAGATATCTAAAGATGCCATTTTAAATTGTAAAGGAATCTGTGTTTTTGAAACTAATAAAGACAGCAGAAGTCAATGATTCATTTGAATAATTTAGCCTGACATGTCTCCTGCTATAAAATGTTCTAACTCTTACAAAAACTACAATATATTGTGTTCAAAGGTGAATAAAGATTGTTGTTTTTTACCAAGACATTTAAAAAGAAACATTTTTAGAGTAGTGAGCACAATACCATGATACCGGGAAACCGTGATATTTTTATCCAGGGTCATGATACAATCAGAATTTTATACTGGCCTATGCCTACAGTCAATAATAACAATAAGATTTATAATAACTTAATGTTCCACCATTTTCTAACCCACTTGCTTATTGATAACAAAAAGGAATAAGAAGAATATTCACCAGAGACAGTTAATACGACAGAGCGTTTCTCATCCTTATTTACTGTAACATGCAGATATTCAAGTCACACCATCAAGAAATCAAAAGACAATCACCAGTGAATGTTGTTTTGCTACTCTCTTCAGCACTCTCTTCAACACAGCCTGAACATTTCACTTATACTGCACTTTAATTGAATATTAATTTGAACTTACAATTAATGAAAAATGTAGAAGTACATGTTAAAACGGTTTTATTCCACCGGTTTGACACATTTCTCAAAAGTGATCTAATTTTTCTTAAAACAATGAACCATCTAAAAGTATTTTCACCTAGAAGGAGTGCATTTTAAAATATACCAAACATTCCTTTAAAACAATTCTAAAATTAAAGAGAGAGGAAATGTCTCTACTCACCAATTATGTTCTTCTTTTTTAAAATCCAAACTGCTCCACCAATGGCTCCCAGCAGAATCAAAACTCCAATTATTGCTGCAATGATGGCTATGGGAGGCTCTAAAGGGTACTCACCATCTACACAAATGCAAAGACAAGTATTTTACATTTTAATCAACCATTTGAATTTAGTTTTGACAAAAGAAAGTGGAGGTTCACAAGTGGTATTTCTGTATGCTTTGATTACACCATCTGACGATGATTGGTTGCTTAAGGGTTCTGCGGTCCACATAACAGTCATATTCTGCTTTTTCATCCTCATAGATGTAAGTGCTCTTTCTCAGCTGAAAGGTCCCATCATGGTTTGGTCTAACTCCTGAAGATTCAAGATCATTATCAGGCAGTGGCGTGCGGTATTTCCTTATGGTTAAAGTCATATCTTTGGGGTAGAATCCAGTGGCCAGACAAGTCAGTTTTAGCTTGATTTTGCCACTGATAATCCTCTTCGTAAACACATGAACATCTGGGGGAGCTGAAATCACAAGTATATATTTTATCAGTCAGTTCTATAACACTAACCAAATGCTGTATGTTTACTCACAGACTTGTTTAAGCTCCTGATCTTCGTATTCTCTGAATTTGTTGAGCCAGTCCACACACTCTTTTTCCAGGTAGCCCTTGGTGTACTGATTTAGGATGGGCACATTATCCCATTTCCTCTTGGTTGGAAGAGCTGCGTCCACTGGGGCAACCCACTGAGAATCCGCATCATCAAAAGCCAGAAAGTTTTCTCCATCATAGCTGTACTCATCAATGCCTTTAGAAAATCGGTGTTCATTCCCCTGACTCTCAGTTTCACAACCATGTCTCCACTGAAGAACATGAACATCTGAAACAGACACAAATTAAACTGACTGTGAGATGAAAAAGCAAAAGCAAAGATTATACAGATATAACGTTATAATGATATATGACCAATAATGGTCAAACGTTTTAATGGTTAAAAAGGTCTCTTCTGCTCACCAAGCCTGAATTTATTTGATCTAAATAGAGCAAAAAGTAAGTGAAAATTTGAAAGACTTTTTATCATATTAAAAGCTGTTTTCTATTGGAATATTTCTAAATGTAATGTATTCCTGTGATTCCAAGGCTGAATTTTTAGCTTCACTCTAGTTTTTTTTTTATGTAAACTGTTAATAAATACTGATGATGACAATAATAATAATATAATTTGAAACAGTAAACTAGCATATTAGAATTATTTCTGAATTATCATATAAGTGGATTTAAAATTACAGTAATAAATTACATTAAAATATTAAGTATTAATATAAAGTTATTACCATTCCTCACCTGAATTATTGTGTCTCATTCGTTCCATCAGGATGCCGACGTTCACATTAAACCACTGTTCTTTGCTCTTTCTGGACTGGGTGCCTTTTTCCCAGTAATCTTCCTGCATTTTCTCTTTCATCCAGTGCTGTTTAGGAATCTTCTTCTGCTCTTGGCTGTTGTAATAGTCAATCTGTCTGTCATCAAGCAAACCCATTGCAGTGAATTGATAGATGCCCGGCAGGTCGACAGGTCTGGATAAAGCTGTGTATATGTAGTAGAGGGAGTGTTTTTCTGTATTGAAAGAGAACAAAACATGAAAATGTCAAAAACACATGATCCACATGGTCATTTTTAAGAATACATTATGAAAGTAGCGTCATGATGGAGTGGTGACATCTGACCATCACAAACAAATCTGGTTAGACTGTTTTAAGATGTTTTTGTCTTTTCCTTTCAACCTATAGACCAAGCATTGCAGCATCTGTAGCAATTGATCATTGCTCTTATATTTGGCACAGCCAAGGTCAGTTTAGTCTGTCTGGGGTTTCTAAAGCTTCTAAATTGTCTGGGATTTGGCATTTGGTTTCGCTTTCTAAGCCATCGTCATTTTTATTTGAAGCCTGATTTACTTTCGCTTGGCTTCGCAGTTGACTGTGTGCACATCCGCAAGACAGAGAGAAACATTCTATAATTAATTATTTGATCTAAACGACTCAAATAAACTTTTCTATTTACTCAGAGAGGATAAAATTACATCTAAACTGAAAATATATGTACACTGTAAGAAATGCTTAATTAACTCATTTGCCTTATTAAATGATCTACATTTATTCTTGCGAGTATCATAATTTTTAGATTTCCTTTATGCTATTTGTTTCTCATTTGCTGTATATATTTTATTAATTTGATGATGTTGATTTATCACATATTTTATACATATCTAACATGCTTTGGCAATACTGTACAAAATGTCAACAGCAGTTTTACCTGTTAGTGGGTGCACATGGCTCCTGAACAGAATAAAAGTATAGTAATAGTGGATTTATTGTTTTATTTCAAGTCTTTTCTCTTTAAAATCGTCAACCCCTTGAAAAGAAACAGTGTATAATAAATAACAATATTGGTAAAAATCCCTTTTTGGTTGCATAGGTAACCTCGTTTCATGGGCAAAAGGTTTGTTTCAATCCGGCAACCACCATTTGTCATTTTAAAAAATTATCGCAACATGCTTAATATTCAACCCATAAGGAATTAAACTAAGACGAGATTTAATATCTGGCTTCAAAGAGATTTATCCCTGAATGGTAGGGTTTTACTGTCCAAAGCAGAAGGGATATCAAGATCTGCTGATGCGTCTTTAGCTCTAGAGATGCCCTCTAATTTAAACAAAGACTAAAGACAAAATGCTATTTTGGAGGAATAGACATCACTATTTAAAAAAGGAAATTATGTGTAAACAAAAATTCAATGGTGGGTTATCCGTGTTAAGTTTTAAAACTTTAAACAATACATTCAAAATTGGTTAATTAAATTCATGTAAGAAAAGAACAGTATGTGGTATACTTTTCCAAAAACACATATTTGACATGATGGGGGTATAGAATTTCTGTTGAGATGTAATTTTAAAAGGTGCGACGCGGTGGTGCAGTGGGTAGCATGTTCAACTAACAGCAAGAAGGTTGGTGGTTTGAGCCTCAGCTGGGTCAGTTGGTGTTTCTGTGTGGAGTTTGCATGTTCTCCCCGTGTTCGCGTGGATTTCCTCTGGGTGGTCCGGTTTCCCCCACAAGTCCAAAATGGTACAGGTGAATTGGTTAAGCTAAATTGGCTGTAAAGTGTGTGAGAGTGTATGGATATTTCCCAGTGATGGGTTGTGGCTGGAAGGGCATTGGTTGCGTAAAACATGTGCTGGATAAGTTGGCGGTTTATTCCGCTGTGGTAACCCCGGATTAATAAAAGGACTAAGCCGAAAAAAAATAGGAAATGTAATTTTAAATTTTACAAAATTTCAGTGAAATTTGCTAAATTTCACAAACAAGCTTTATTGGTCTGGATGCTGGTATTTAAGCATAAATTTTCCCCAAACAAGTATATTATTTACAATGGTAGATGTATTCAATATAACAATAAATCTCTGTTCTTCTTCTTCTTCTTCTTCTTCTTATTTAATATCTTACAGTGAATTTTAGATACATTTGGTTTTCCAGCTACTCCATATTGTATTTGATACCATATCTCAACAGCTTCTTTATTTTATAAGAGAGTATGGAAATACATTTAGAAGGAAAATTTGTTGAAGAAAACCTTTTTTTAAAGAAGATATTGATATTATTAAACAAAGTTATACTCATAAATATATTAGAAATATTATAACAGGTCATACAGTTATATATAATAGTTTTAAATGGACCAATGTATTCATGAATATAAAATGGAAAAAAGCTTGGCGTTCTCATTAAATAGTTTGTATAAATAACTAAGTAAAAGAAGTTACATTTGAAATTTTACATTGTATATATCCAGTTAAAGAGGTTTTAGAGAGATTTAAATTGGATATTGATTAATCCTGTGATTTTTGTTACATGGAAACGGAATCTATTGTCCATGTTTTGTAATTGTACACAAGTATTTTCTGGGTGGATGTGGAAAATTTTCTTAGAAAAACAAACAAATATTGTATTCAAGTTACAAAATTTTGATATTTGCATTTATTATGTCAATATATGTAAAAAATGTACCTTTCTAGTACAACTTTTTATTATTATGAGAACATTTCATATACAAAAAATGGACTGGATCAAAATTTTGTTCACCTTCTTCAAGAGACTAAGGACTAAGAAGCTAAGAAGAGCTAAGAAGCTAAGAAGACTTGTCATATGCTTAAGGAATATAAGATTTTTATTGCTGAATATTTTTTATGTACACTCTGGCATATATTTGTGTATAATAGTAATAAAAAAGATCAACGTTAATTCAATGTCAAGAGAAACGTATATGTAGGTTGAAATTATGTCATTTTGCTATCTAGGTCCTTTCATTAACAAGTTTCTAGCCTGTTTTTATTAACAGGTCATACTCAAATAAAAATGTGCTCTATAAGGTTTTTTAGACAACAGTGTTTTGATCTAATTATCATTTTATCAGTGGTGCCCCCAGAAAATGTTCTTAGGGGTGGCCAAGTAAGGCCACACCAAATCTTGGGGTGGCACCCAATGGCACCCTATTTTGAGCCACAATATATTAATACATGTTCTTCTATTGATGTACCTTTTTGCAAAATACACCCACTAATCATTGAGATTTCTGGCCCTTTTAAGTCAACCAGCAAAAAAATAGAGTTACTAAATAAACTAGATTCTGGAAAGCTGATTTCAAAATGCATTTATTTATTTATTTATTTTGGATTCGTGGTTTTCAATTAGATAAAACCCAACTTTTCATTTCAAGAATAATAATTTCTTAATAAAAAGTGTGAAATCTCCGTGAATCAGCCACATATGTGTCACTATCCACAATAATTTAGTGGCTACATTCTTTTATTAATTACTTTATTTATTGAAATATTGTGAATTTACGTAAGTCCATTTAAATTAATATTATCAACAACTAAATCATATTGGGCTTTCCACAGTGGTGGCCAGAGTTTACACCTGAGGGGCGCCCGGCAGGCACTTTTTTCCAGGGGTTTCAGTACAGCGTAACCGCTACAACGTCATCGGGTGGGCGTGGCCTTTCTGTGAATTTGCATAGGTCACGGATCATGCGCAGATTGTGAAAACAGCCGTTTGATTCAGATACCTGTACGTATTAGCACGGGTTTCGTGTCAAATGCATTTTATATGAAGTACAAAATAGCTGTCCTGATCGCAGGTGTTTCATGTGAAGTCAGTGTATGTTATATTAAACAAATTAACTTAAGATACCTCTCAGATTACATTAATACTGTTATAACTTAAGATACAACTCGGGTATCCCAGGGCTTTTGTGTCAAATACTTTATATATCATATACAGTAACATCAGATACCTGTCCTGATCCCAGGGGTTTCATGTATGATCACTTTAATATTATATACAGTAACATCAGATACCTGTCCTGATCTCAGGGGTTTCATGTATAATTACTTTTATATTAGTTAACATCAGATACCTGTCCTGATCCCAGGGGTTTCATGTATGATCACTTTTATATGTATTAACATCAGATACCTGTCCTGATCCCAGGTGTTTCATGTATGATCACTTTTATATTATATACATTAACATCAGATACCTGTCCTGATCCCAGGTGTTTCATGTATGATCACTTTTATATGTATTAACATCAGATACCTGTCCTGCAGTGGCGCAAAAAGGGGGTATGCAGTATATGCGGCGCATAGGGGCGCCACACATGGGGGGCGCCATTGTGCCAAAACTATTTTTGAAATTATCCATATTAAAAGTTTCAAATTATATATATATATATATATATATATATATATATATATATATATATATATATATATATATATATATATATATATATATTTGTTAAAAATGTTTATTTAGCATTTTATATGCGTATAATATTGTATTTTAATAAATAAAAAAACATTTAACCCACCCCCATTTTTCATACCATATACATGTTTTTATGAATTTATTATGTATCATATTGATTCATCTGGCCTTTTGGTAACTTCTTAGCTCAAAACTATTTTAATTTTAGTTACAAACAAAGTTATAACATTTCAATTAAATAGAACATTTGTTTGTTTCTGTTTTTTTTTTTTACACTAAACATTTGACATTTTTATTTAACTTTTAGCAGTTTCAGTCAATTGTTCTTGCAAAGACAGACCTTACACTTCTCACAGTATGCATGTGAGAAGTAATTGCAATGTTCTTTTGACCTTTAGGACTCCCATGTTTATCATTTTGTTTTGACAAATGTAGTACAAAAAGTCCAAAAGCAAGGCTAGTCAAGGTGATATAATCATTTAGTGAGGGAAAAATAAATTGAGCAGAAATTTGGGGTGTTATGAGATGCATTTCTTTGCGACTTAACATGCTTAATGTAATTATACCTTTTACTACTTCATACTATTTCAGTTGTGTTCAGAACTGCGAAACTGTATTTTTTGAAGCATATTGATATCTTTATGAAAAAATATCTTGAATTTATTGATGGAATTATTTTCCACATTTTATCACTTGCCTGTTATAAAATATAGTTGGATTGAAGGGGGGCGCGCAAAAGTTGAAGCCGCATACCCATCAGTAAATGTGCAGTTGCGCCCCTGCTGTCCTGATCCCAGGTGTTTCATGTATGATCACTTTTATATTATATACATTAACATCGGATACCTGTCCTGATCCCAGGTGTTTCATGTATGATCACTTTTATATTATATACATTAACATCGGATACCTGTCCTGATCCCAGGTGTTTCATGTATGATCAATTTTATATTATATACAGTAACATCAAATACCTGTCCTGATCCCAGGGGTTTCATGTATGATCACTTTTATATTATATACGGTAACATCAGATACCTGTCCTGATCCCAGGTGTTTCATGTATGATCACTTTTATATTATATACGGTAACATCAGATACCTGTCCTGATCCCAGGTGTTTCATGTATGATCACTTTTATATTATATACGGTAACATCAGATACCTGTCCTGATCCCAGGTGTTTCATGTATGATCACTTTTATATTATATACGGTAACATCGGATACCTGTCCTGATCCCAGGGGTTTCATGTATGATCACTTTTATATGTATTAACATCAGATACCTGTCCTGATCTCAGGTGTTTCATGTATGATCACTTTTATATTAGTTAACATCAGATACCTGTCCTGATCTCAGGTGTTTTGTGTATGTTGACTTTAAATAAAAATAGAAAATAAATATGAGTTATGTTAATTAACTAAGATCGAGAAAGAGAAATTAACCACGGTTTATTACAGAAAATGTGGTATTTATTTGTTTAAACATGACTGAATACCATATTTTAAACTACAAAAACACAGTTCATCTTACCACAACCATTATTATTTAGTTTAAAATGGGAGTACAAAAGCCTAGAGACAGTAAAACGGAGTAATACGGATTAAAACGAGGTCAGCTGTTTTTGCTAATTAAATCTTTAAAATATAACATTACAACAACAAAAAAATAACCTGTATGATTGTTTTTTCCTTCGTTTTTCACCGCGGTAGGTTCTTTATGCATAATCATCCTGTTTGAAATGACCGCGCTAAAAAAGAACCTGTACTGCGCATGATCGGTGACCTCTTCTTCTTCTTCTTCTTTCTGTTTTATGGCGACTAACTCATTAAAAAGCATTATCGCCACCTACTGTACAGAATCTTACTCCGATGATGGGTCTGAATATTAGAAAGGGCAACAGAAAGAAACGAGGATCGGTGACCTCTCAGTATTGTTTTTTTTAAGGGGGCGTTTCCCAAACACGACCGAGCCACACCCATTTTACGTCGTGGTAATGAAACCCCTGGAATTGAGTGCATGCCGAGGGCGCCCCTGCATTTTATTGGATCCGGTAGAGCAGGCACAACATAAGGCGGTGTTGCCAGATTGGGTGGTTTTGAATTTGATTGTGCGGGTAAAAAATGACATAGGCGGGTAGAGAAATGTATGGCGGTTTTGAAAACGGCGTTCCCCCGGGCCCCTTCATGGTAGCCTCCAGATTTATGTGCGGTTGTTTTTGCATTTCGGAGGGTTATGGAATCAGTCAGCTACATCTGGCAACACTGCAGGCGGAAGTAGGAGGTTCCCTGAATCTAAAGTATTTGCTGATGGCACGCCTAGGAGGCCATCAACAGATCAAATAACCAGCACATACCATAAACAGGCAAAGCTTTTAAGACATTTTTATGCCAATATTAGGCAAGAAATACGTAGGCTATAGAGTAATAAACAGCTTGAGGGACAACAATGACGTCGATTAATTTAATTTTGATATTTAAGAAATATCATAAAAAGGCTATTTTTGAGTGAAAATAACAGCAGACTCACCGGTCCGGACTGATACAACAGAAAGGAGCATCACAGCCGAAAACAAAACGGCCAAAACAGCCATTCTGAAGCCTTTTGAGGCCGCAGCGTGTGTCTGTTTTCACCCTCACTGACGTACAGCAAGCTGTTAAAGAATTTAAACCGTGCTCAGTCTATAAATAAATATAAATATATCTCAGGCATCGGGTGGTAGCAACAGAGGGGTAGGGTACGCCCCCCTTACTTTTAGAAACCATTTAGACAGGCCCGGATTAAGAACTCAGGGGCCCCTGGGCACATTATCTTGTAGGGCCCCCTACCTGGCCGCACCCCAATAGTTGAATTTAAAAAATAAGAATAATATAATAATTTTTAAATAAAATTAATCTATAATTTGTTGCCCACATATTTAAATAAATGATATATAGTACATATGTATTTATAGTCTGCAAAGATTTAAATTATTTTTCAAAGCATTAAATAAAAATACTAATAAAACTACATATATATATATATATATATATATATATATATATATATATATATATATATATATATATATATATATATATATTTTTTTTTTTTTTTTTTTTTTTTTTTTTTAAGGGTATTTTAGTGTATTGCTTTTACAAACTTATAAAGCATATTATTGCCATGGCATATAACGCACACAATGCTTCTCCAATCCAGTTCTATGAATCTGAGTCTTTCATAATACAAACACTGATTTACTCTCTCTCTCCTCTCCCTGTATTTTCTCTACTCTTCTCGTGATGAAAACTTCATTATAAACCTAAAAGTATCCGAAATCACAGACACTATACCTCTTCTCTCCCCTCTCTCTCCTCTTCTGGGCCTTTCTCTCTCTCTCCCTCTCTCTCTCCCTTTCTGTCTGTCTCTCACACGATGAATCCAGTCCGCGCTGCGCTGCCGTTAGCCTCCTCTGCCTGGTTAATGCTAGCTACTCATCATTTAAAGTTAACGTCTTCTTCTGTACCCTCATTCTCCTGATCACGGGTCTGTTTAAAGAAGGTGTGTATGGAAAATGCCTCAATAAAGATGCCTCCTCTCTTCTTTCTCTCGCGTTCGCTAAATCCACTTGTCCACTCATTTTTGATCTATGACAGATAAAGTCCGCTCAGTTTAGTGCGGGTTATTACAAATCTGACGTTTCCGCGCTTGACCAATTACAGCATTCTGTTTAGTTAAAGAAAGAAAGGCAATTTAAATATAATAATAATATTAATATGTGATCGCGATTTTTTTGCTCAGAGGAAATACAGTTGTCTGAGCAATCGAGTTTTTGAAGAGAGGGAGGCGCGGCAGGCGCCTATAATAAGGCTAAACATTATTAAATACCCACGAGACACTTGTGACTTTATATCACATTTGCATTATTTTAAAAAAATGTTTCTTTCCTGTTAAAAATAAATATATTTCCAATCTGATATGTAATGGGGAGAAAAAAAAGTAGCACGAGTTCAACTGATGGTGGATTCGAACCGATGTTATGTATAATCGCGTCAAAAGTTGATGCTGTGTGCCTTACAAGGTGCGCCACTGCGACTGTATTATTTCACTGCTCTTTACTCATCTTGTCTCTATCAATCAGGCATCGATAGGCGTAAACCCTGAATAGCTTAGTTCAACTGGATGCGCTATTTGCAATTAGCCTAAAAAGACACTCCGAAATTGTCTTTTTTTCTCCCCCCTCGCAGGGGCCCCTAGTGCGCACGGGCCCCTGGGCCTGTGCCCATAAGGCCCATTGGTTAATCCGGCCCTGCATTTAGAAACAGATGATTAGGAATGTAAACTTTTGGATTTCATACAGCTGTCCCAGCCATTTTTAAAGTGTCCACTACGCTCTGTCTCTGTGCCTCAGCCTATATTTTGACTAATGCTTATTATATTATTATTCGATTAGTCAGAACGACAATTAGAGATATTTGTACAATATGATTGTACATAAGAAATCAGATTCAAGATATTTGCAAATATATTTTGACTAGTCAACTCAATTGAAGATATCTCTAATGATGTTGTAGATTTCTCAAAAAGATGCATCATATACTCGCAAAGATTAGCAATATCTCTAATTCTGTTTTGAGAAAATTATATTTAAAGTTATCAGCATTGCATTTGCTGAATTTGGTGTGAAAAACTCCAGTAACTTAAAAATAAGAAAGCTGTAACGTATCATCATGATATGGTATAAAAAATCTATTATCAATGTATCTCCTTTATCACAAGTAGTGCTGGAATCCTCTTTAATCGTACAGTTTTGCTATGTTTGTTTCCATGCACCTTGTGGAGTGGAAGAGTTGCTTCAGATCTGGTCTCTTAAAGAGAGATTTGCAGTAATCTTTAAGCTTTCTGACATTTTGGCTTAGTCCTTTTTATTAATTTGGGGTAGCCACAGCGGAATGAACCACCAACTTATCCAGCATTTGTTTTACACAGCGGATGCTCTTCCAGCTGCAACCCATCACTGGGAAACATCCATTCACACTCATTCACACACATATTCATACACTCTGGCCAATTTAGCTTACCCACTTCACCTATACAGCGCATGTCTTTGGATTTGTGGGGGAAACCGGAGCACCTGGAGGAAACTCATGCAAAGACGGGGAGAACATGCAAACTCCACACAGAAATGCCAACTGATCCAGTCGGGACTCAAAACAGCAACCTTCTTGCTGTGAGGTGAAGGTGCTACCCACTGTGCCTCCATGCAGCACTGGTAAAAATAGTGTTCTAATATTTTGGCCTCACATGAAACAACACTATATAATTTATAGCTAATAATGTAGTATTTCTTGAGCCATACTATAGTAAAGTTGCTATGGTAACATGTATAGGGTGTATTATACTACAATACACCACAGTTTACTGTAGTAAAAACTAAAGTATAAGTACTAAAGTACAGTTTATCAGATCACTGTATTTAAACAAAGTTGTTATAAGAGTAATAGGAATAAACAGTAACAATAATATATACAAAAATTTCAATTACAGCGATTTTAATTTAAAATAAAATGCTAAAATTTAAGAAGTAAGATTTGCTAACATTAAACTTTTTAACAATGTGTTAAAATCACCAAAGCTAGCAGCTTACGAAGCATCTAGCTTTCTGTTATGTCTATGCAGAGGAAGGCGAGATGTGCAAGTGAAACTTAACCTCTCATCACATCAGAAATGATAGCGTTAGCTGTGCTCAGTGCAGTGAAGGTAAAGTTCTGCTAATGATTGTTATGACCCTTTATGTATTAACTCTGCTCTTTTTATTTTTATTTTTTGAAATGTTCTGTGTATTTGTTGTCCTTGCAGGAAGCAGCTACTTGCTCCTTTGCTTCAGTTGATCCTGCCTAGTCAGCTGACTCCTGGCTGCCTATAAATTCTTTCTTTGTCACTTCCTGTTTAGCTGTTTGAGCTCACTTGTGGTTGGTAGCAGTGTGTTGATGATCATAGAAAGAAACTGTGTTTGTTATAGCGATTTATTGAATTGGAGTTTGTGTATGTATCTGAGGAAAATCTGTGACAGTGCGTTAGTTCTTGTTTTGTTGTCCTTAAAAATCTGACCTCTGCCTGTTAACAGACTAATCTGCTGTTTTGCTTTCGTTGGATTTTTTTTCGCTGATTGGAAATATTTTTACTTATTAAATGGGGAATTTGACTCCTTTTTCTTTTGTACTTTCTTTTCTGATTGATTGTTTTGTGGACAAGGGAGTTTGGTAATAAAGTGTATTTTCTTTTATTTGCTTTAGTTGAAAATAGGGAATTTAGAGGGCATTTGAATTTAGTTTGGTTTGTTTATTATTTTCTATTATTTTGACATTATTATAATGTTTTAATTTAATTTTAAATATGTGATTTTTGATTATTATGTCAAGGATTGCTCTTTAAAATATGCTGGTTTTATTATAAACTTTGTTTTATTATTATGTACATTTCACATACATAAATCCAAGTTTGCCAAATGCAAACCTCTCTTCGTGGTGCTAGAAATAGAGATTCAAATATATGTAAAAGTGATTTCTAAATCTAAAAATAGTCATAAAAACAGTTAATATAAGCTAGTCAACATTAATTTAGATAGATCTATAATTACAATTTCTACTATTTAAAACTCATTTTTAGATATCTGCAAATATTTTTCAATAGAAGAATATGACTAGTCACAATAGGGTTGTAGATATCTCTAATGTATAATATGACTAGTCAAAATTGCAATATAGATATCTTCAATGCATATTATGTCTAGTCAAAATTGTAATATAGTAATCTGGAATTGGATTCATGACTAGTTTAGCAAGGGGTTTTTATTGCTAAACGGCTTGCCATACTAACGTGTCCTGTCTGATAACTTACCAGTAGCTGACGAATATGCCCAAACATGGCTTTTGGACCAATAACCAATACTAAAACAGATAGCGCAGCATCACTAGTGACTAGGAGAAAGCTTGAGGGTCGTTTTGTTGTTGACACGGAAAAGAGGATAGCGGATGCAATGTTAGATTTACACGATTAAATAAACGTTATTAACTGGTTCTGTGGCAGATAGTTGTGCCTCAGGGAGCGCGAAGCTATCAGGTAGCATACTATGAACACACAGCAGCGATTTTCATTTGATTTTTACTTGATTTTGTACAGGGAAGAGGTTTGGGGATAAATCTCTGACGATCAGGAGTCGCTATTTTTGACAAAAGTTAGGGTTTGGCCCTATCGGAATCGCACAGTTGATTAAGATAAACTCTTTGAGAGTTTAAAATAATTTGTCATATGGAGACATTAAAAAAATGGAAAAAAAACTTTATTTTATTACAGGACTCAAAGGGTAAATATTCCCGTTTAACCACATTAATAGTATTGCCTACACAAGCTCTTGAACTGAAATGAGACTGTTAACTAAAAGTCATCACTGCAACACAGCAGATAACCCATGTCCTGCTTTAAATAGGCATAAATAAAATAATAAAGCCAGATACTGTATCAAAGGTTATTACGGTTGGAATATAGAACTGACGACAGGTGTAGGCATGTGATTTTATCAAGTTACCATGAGTCACAAAAAATGTTTAAGTGAAATAAGAGTTTAAGTACTTGCAGTAATATACATATACATGAATGTTAATAAAGTCCTACCTAAAACAGCTTCAACTCTCCCTTAGAAACTCTTGAGTGCTATGCTACATTTAAAAATGAAAACTGAAGTTAAACACAACAGTGAATGAATGCAGTCAACAATAAAAATAATAATCACACTAACCATTTTCCACCCTTTTTTAAACCACTTTTATTGTTAATAAAAAAGAAAGTGCAAAATTCACGAGATGCTCAGTTTTTAACAAAGCCAGAAATATATATTGACATAAAGTTGGTTTTATATTTACGCATTCGTTCATTGACAACTTGTGACATGCTCCCTATAAATATTGGACTTGAAATCACATGCAAGTATGACTTCAAAACAACATTAGCACTATTCCATTGAAAGTGAGCAATCTTGTACTTTGATAGTCATTGGCTGCTAATATCATTTCACCATTTGGAATTTGCAAAGAATACTTTTCTGAAACTATATTATTAAGGAGAAACTCTGAATGTGCCGACATAAAACCAACTTTACCTAAATAAAACATATTAGGACAAATTAGTGTACAGATTAACAGACTTAAACAGAAACAACAGAAATAATATGTACAGTCATAACAGTAAAAACAGTGATATTTATCAGATATTGTAAAGGCACTTTAAATGACAGCAATACAATCAACCACATTTATGAAATAGCTTAATTAAGGCCCCTAAGGAACAGCATGAAAATATCCATACAACACTGATGCATCCTATATCATGAAGAAATATGAGATTACACATTATTTTATGTAAGCTGAGAATTAAATCTAAACTAAGAAACTAAAATAAAACAATCACAACTTAATTTTACAATTCAGTGAGAAACTGGTATAAAGGAATGCTTTCCTTTTTTAATGCATTGAGGATCTTTTTATGATACTTTTATCAAAAAGGCTCTGGGTAATTTTTATTGGTGCCCATTTTTAAAACTGGTGTTGAAAATTTGTCTACTTTCATCTTTTAGATGTAGGAGTAAGGCAAAAAAGTAAAAAAAAATATATATATATAATGAACAATACCAAATTTTATGAAAAGAAATAATGTAAAAATGGGGCACGGTGTAAATCAGCTGTCATTCTGCAAATTTTCCAAGATAATCCAACTTTTCAGATCTCCACCAGTAGATTTTCCTTCTGCAGCTGTCGGATTTGGACTCCCTTACTGAAATACAAAACATAAACATTATTTATTTATTATATACTAATAATTGGTACTTATACATAGAACTACAGCTTTAATACACCAACACATTTGAAATCAATATATTTTGGTGGCGTTCCATAAATGAAACGTCACTTATGAACATTGGCAAAATAGCTACCTATACATCATTGAAGTTCTGGACATTTCTGCAAACTGGACACTGACTGAGCTTTCCAAAATATTCCCATCAAACCTGTCCTCTCTCAACCTCTCATTGGTTTCCTATGTCTGCTAGTTTAATAGCGTAGGCCCATAGCATGGCGAACTATCAATTTTTGTCTGTTAGCATTAAAACACACTATTTGGATAGAATTCGTTGGACAAGGGTGAATGGAGTAAGCAAATTTTACCACAATACCTCTATGATGTTAATAGCCAATTTACACAGATAAAAAAAAATTTTCAGTAAGACTACCAGAAGTGGACTCGATTTGTATACTGCTGTCGCCACCCTGTTGTCACACACACACACACATTTTTCCTTTCGGAGATGCTCATTTCACCTTTTTAAAGCACTTTGAGATTTTTTTTTTTTATCAAAAATGTACTTAATACAAAATAATGACCCATTATGATTACTAAGATTAAGGCACATTTGTAGAGAGCTAAAATAACTGGGAGCTCTGGTATAATAATTATTTCTCACCTTCTTTATGTAAATGTAAAACTAAAACTTTACGTAAAACTACTAAAACCATCTGAACAAATGTGCCTCTTTTAATACTTTTTTTTAACCTTTCCTCTAGTATCTACAAACAGAAGAGTTCTATACAGTGGACCCTCTGGCTTTACTAATATTGCATGTAAATCATAGTTACCACAATGTCCATTTTTTCCTGTGAGTTAGTAGGACTGCTTTTTGAACTTCCATCACTACTCCCTTGACCTGTTGATGTAAAGTGAAATGTCAAAGTGAGCTGTGCATGTTTTTTTTTTTTAAAACAGTGTGCCAAAACTTTGTCTAGCAAAAGAAATAAAAAAGGAAAGAAAGTGGAATCTTGCAGTACAGCAAGATGCATTTAATAAAGCAATTTGATTTTAGTTCTGTAATAGAAGAAAGCATGTGCCAATCAATAACTGAATAAAAAGAATATTTACCAGAGTCGTCTGAACCAGGTAGCATAGAGCATTTCTCATCCTTGTTTCCTGCAACATGCAGATATTCAAGTCCCACAATCAAGTAATAAAAGTCAATCACGGGTAAATGTTGTATTGCTACTCTTTTCAAGACATTTCACTTATACTGCACTTTGATTTAATATTAATTTTAACTTACAATAATGAAAAAATATAAGTGCATGGAAAAGCAGTCTAATTTTTATCAACTAGTTTTGCAAATTTCTCAATAATAGTGCTAACACTGACTGTGGCTGTAAATAAAGTGCTACCAAAAACAGCTTCAACACCAGTCAACCCTCCTTTTAAGTCCAGTAATGAACAACAAGAGAATATTCTAAGTCTAAGACATGATGCATTTAAACAAGTGATTTGGTGCAATAATAAGAAAGCTGGTGCCAATCTATAACTGAATAAAAACTCACCAGAGATAGTTGGTACTGAAGAAGGTTTCACATTGTTATTTCCTGTAAAATGCAGATTTTCAAGTCATGCCATCAAGAAATAAAAGACAATCACAGGTGAATGCTGTATTGCTACTTTCTTAAACACAGCCTGAGCATTTCACTTTAGTTGCACTTTGATTGAATATTAATTTTAACTTATAATTGATTGAAAATGTTGAAGTACATGAAAAAACTGTTTTTCTCCACCAGTTTTCACCATTTCTCAAAAGTGATCTAATTTCTCCTAAAACAATGAACCATCAAGACTGATTACATTTTGAGAATAAGATTGAAATCAATAACCAATCAATAAATAATGACATTATCATCATGAAAAAAACTTTTCCCTAAATAAATATTGTAAAAAATTAAAAAACATGAAATTGTTAATGATCATTTATCAGTCTATACGCACCGCTCCTCTTTCTTAGGAAATAAACTGCTCCACCAATGGCTGCCAGCACAACCAAAACTACAATTATTGCTCCAGCAATAATACCTATGGGAGATCCTGACTCAGGGCCATCCAGGCACTCCCCATCTACACAAATACAAAAGATATGTATTTACAATTTTAATCAAACTAAAAAAAAAAAGAAACAAATAGTTTTGGCAAAAAAATGGAGGTTCACAGCTTTTGTGATGCTTTTTGAATATAAGGTGCTTTTTCTGTATGTTTCATTACCCCATTTTTTGATAATTGGTTCCTTGAGGGTTGTGTGGGACACATAACAGTCATATTCTGCTTTTTCATCCTCATAGATGTTAATGCTCTTTCTCAGCTGAAAGGTCCCATCTTCGTTTGGTCTAACTCCTGTGGATTCTACCTCATTATCAGGCAATGTAATGCGGTATTTCCTTATGTTCAAAATCACATCTTTGGGGTAGAATCCAGTGGCCAGACAAGTAAGTTTTAGCTTGATTTTGCCATTGATAATCCTCTTCGCAAACACATGAACTTCTGGGGAAGCTGAAATCACAAGTATATTGTTTAATCAGTCAGTTCTATAACACTAACCAAATGCTGTATGTTTACTCACAGCCTTCTCTAAGCTCCTTATCTCCATATTCTCTGAATTTGTTGAGCCAGTCCACACACTCTTTTTCCAGGTAGCCCTTGGTGTACTGATTTAGGATGGGCACATTATCCCATTTCCTCTTGGTTGGAAGAGCTTCTTCCACTGGGGCAACCCACTGAGACTCCGCATCATCAAAAGAAAGGAAGTTTCTTCCATCATAACTGTACTCATCAATGCCTCTGGAAAACCGGACATCATCGCCCTGACTGTCAATTTCACAACCATGTCTCCACTGAAGAACATGAACATCTGAAACAGACACAAATTAAACTGACTATGAGACAGATCAAAAGCAAAAATGATACAGATGTAATATTTTAATGAAAAATAAGATAGGATAGATAAGTTTTACTGTTTTGAGCCTGACTTTATTTGAACCTAAGTACAGCAAAAAAGTCAAATTGATTAAAACAAAAAATCAGATTGTATAATCGATGAATGCATTATTGCATATATTATATATTATGATGACATAAGACACATATACCACAGTTCTGTCATAGCAAATGTTTAAATAAATGTAAAAAAAAAAAGTTTTTTTTTTAAATCTATTTTATACCTGTGATTTCAAAGCTGAATGTTCAGCATATTTCTAATTTGTTGATTTTCCACACAGACATGTATTATTATTATTATTATTATTATTATTATTATTTTATTATTATTATTATTATGTTGAAATCAGATGAACAATTTATTTCAGCTTTCTTTGATGAACATTAAATTTAGAAGAACAGCATAAGATAATAAGATGATAATAATTATAATAAACATTTCTTAAACAAAACATTTGCATATTAGAATTTTGAAGGATAATATAAGTGAAGTTCTGATTTCTAAATGTAATAATTTTTGAAGTTCGGAATTTATTACCTTTTTAAATATATTCAAATAATTGTTATCTTATTTATTATTACTATTTCATTAATTTTCTTTTTGGCTTAGTCCCTTTGTTAATTTTATTATCAACTTATACAGCATATATTTTAAGCAGCGGAGGAGATGTCCTTCCAGCTGCAGCCCATCACTGGGAAAATTTATTATTGTTATTATTTTTATCTTTTATCTAAAAATACATATATTTTTTATTTTTTAGATACTTATCTGTACTTTCCATTAAATAAATGCAGGCTTGGTGAGTAGAACAGACAGTTTTAGAAAGCATTAAAAATATTTTTTATAGAACAGCTTTTGACCAGTAGTGTATAGGCAGGTTAAAACAGATAACCATTCCTCACCTGATTTATTGTGTCTCATTCGTTCCATCAGAATGTTGACGTTCACATTAAACCACTGTTCTTTGCTCTTTCTGGACTGGGTGCCTTTTTCCCAGTAATCTTCCTGCATTTTCTCTTTCATCCAGTGCTGTTTAGGAATCTTCTTCTGCTCTTGGCTGTTGTAATAGTCAATCTGTCTGTCATCAAGCAAACCCATTGCAGTGAATTCATAGATGCCCGGCAGATTGACAGGTCTGGATAAAGCTGTGTATATGTAGTAGAGGGAGTGTTTTTCTGTATTGAAAGAGAACAAAACATGAAAATGTCAAAAACACATGATCCACATGGTCATTTTTAAGTATACATTATGAAAATAGTTTCATGGTGAAGTGGTGACATCTGACCATCACAAACAAATCTGGTTAAATTGTTTTAAGATGTTTGTATCTTTTTCTTTCAACCTATAGACCAAGTACTGCAACATCTGTAGCAGTTAATCATTGCTCTTATATTTGGGACAGCTGAGGTCAGTTTAGTCTATGATGCTGCCTTTCACATTTTTATTAAACACAAATATTATTGAAGTTTAGTGAATATCACTTGAAATCTCTTTGATTGTTGATATTTGGAACAACACTAATTTATGTGGTTCATACACATTTCCAGAGATTCTATGGAGATTCTTCTACTTCTAAAAAACATGTTTTGAATTTTTTTTTAATAATTTTTAAAAACATTTTATTTAAACTAGACCCTTTTCCCTAAGATCATATATTTACATAAAAATATTACATTATGTTTCCTTTTATATGAATAAAATTATAGCCCTTTTTTATTAACAAGTCATTCTACAATAAACTGTGCTCTATAAAACAGCGTTTTGATATAATTACATTATTATTTTATTGCATTTAATTGTCAAGCAATGGTTTCAAGTTTAGTACGTTAGAGCAAGCACAACATAACCTAAAATGGCGGAACCAGGAAGTTTCCTCCTAAACCGAAAGTATTCACTGACAAGACAGGGAGGCCATAAACACAAACACAGACCGTACACAGACATATTAAACCTTTAAGCCGTTTTTGTATACATATCAGCCTATGAAATACGTATATATAGTAATAAGCAGCTTGAGGAACGATAATGACGTCGATTAGTTTACTTTCGGTTTTAAGATATATCCTACATAGGCCACTTATTACGTAGCTACTTTTGAGTCAAAATAGCAGCAGACTCACCGGTCCAGGCTGGTACAACCGCAAGAAGCATCACTGCCGAAAACAAAACGGCAAAACTAGCCATTCTGAAGACTTTTGAGGCCGCGGTGTGTGTCTGTTTCCTCCTCCACTTACGTCTTCTGTCTGATGGCTGACGAACAGGATCAACTGTTATGAGACGGTCTAAAATTCAAAGCCACGCCCCCTGAAGAGCGTAAATAACCAATACTGAAACTGAAGCGCAGCATCACTAGTGACTAGGAGAAAGCTGGTGATTGAGTTCTTTTCTTGTTGACAAGGATAAGAGGACAGCGGATGCAAAACTAACGTTAGATTTACACGATTAAATAAACTTTATTGACTGGTTCTGTGGCAGATAGTTGTGCTTTAGGGAGCGCGGACCTATCAGGTTAGCATATATGAACACACAGCTGCGATATTCATCCGATTTTCCTTGATTTTGTACAGTGAAGAGGTTTGGGCATAGGACATAGCCCTTGGCTATCAGTCGGATGCTACTTTTGGCATGTCAGAAATTTGGGTTTGGCCCTACCTCGGAATCGCACAGTTAAATAAGATCAGCTTTATCAGTGTTTAAAATAATTTGTCATATGAAGACATTAAAAGAGTTGAAAAGTCAAAACGCAAAAGATATTTATTTTATTGGAGGATTTTGGCTTCATTTTCTGAAAACTTCAAATACTTTGTCTTTATTTTTTTAAATGATATGTTTTTATGTACTTATTTGTTTAATTAATTTAGTTTTTCATTCATTTTCTGTCTGGTTTAGTCCCTTTATTAATCTGGGGTCGCCACAGCGAAATTAAAAAATTACATTGATGTCTCTTGCTCTTTCCTCGAGACTTCTTCTCTGTTGTCTGAGTCTGTTGCTCATTTATTTTTAGGAATGTCCCTTGGTTAAACCTTTCTGGTCTGATGTGAATTGTCCTAAAGGTTTGTATGGATTTTTCTTTAAGATAGACATATTATTTTTGGGGTTTTACATTAAAGAAAAACAATTCCTTAACTCCAGCGGTGGAAAGAAAACTGAAAAATTATACTCAAGTTAAAGTATCATTACTTGCCTAAAAATGTAGTGCAAGTAGAGTAAAAGTATCTGTTGTAAATATTACTCAAAGTAATAGACCTTTCAAATGTCAAGAGTAGTGAGTAGGGAGTATTACACTGTAAAAAGCTAATGCATGTAACTTGTGGATGTGTGTAAACGGAACATTCTGTAGTGCATTAAGTGATTGCCCAGCAGGCACACAACATCATTAAAACGTTATAAGGTTAGATTTAGGTTGTGATGTCAAGTGACTAAAGTTCCAAAACTCAACGTCACATTGACGTCATATACTGGCATTTATTTGTCAGGTATGGCAACCAAAAACGTCTGATAGACATCATAGTGGTAACGTCCACACAGTGTCAAATTGTAACATCATTAGGTTGATATTTGGTTGATTTCAGGTTGGACGTTGGACATTGACGTCGGCCTGACGCTGGGTTCTGATGTCATCCTGATTTTCATTTCCAAACATAATGCCATGTCCCCACGACGTTGAGGTGCAACATAATCTGACATTAATTTGACATCTTGTGTCTGCTGGGTGTTTAAGGCCATTTCGGTCATCGTACAGTAAACACCCGTCATCTTCTCATCAGTGACATGCATCTAAACAGTTTATGGTTCAATGTGTGTACATTTTTTCTTGGACACTTTTAATGCCTCCATACAGTTTGCTACAAGTATAAATCGGCCATGTCTTGAGGTAGTTCATTATTATTTATCTTCTATGTACGATTTGATTGGACAGGAATCACAGGGCTGATTGTTCTAATCCCCATAGACAAAGTAAATAAAGTAGTGACTGCAGGTTGAAGGAAAGTAGTGGAGTAAAAGTACCGATACATCTTTAAAAATGTACTCAACGGAAAGTAAAATTACACACTTTAAAACTAGTAAATTAATTTCTGAGAAAAACTACTCAATTACAGTAGTTTGAGTATTTGTAATTTATTACTTTACACCACTGCTTCATTTAAGTTTTTGTGTTAACCTCATATTATTTATAAGAAAGGTTTTTATACATAAGTGTATATATAACCAATATAAACCAAATTTAGATTTTTTTTAATCGACATTTGGACCTGTACTTAAAAACCATTACAGAGTCTCATAACAAGAAAGCAGTTAAAACTTGTAAAAACACATACTTTATTTAGCCCAATATTCTGCATTAATTTTTATTATTTTTTCCTCTCTTAATTTTTGTTTATTTCTTATCATTTTTATTGTTTTTTTCTTCTTATTGTCTTTCTTTTTCTTTTAAAAAAGTAATATCTGTATTGTTTGTACTATACTTCTGTACTTCTATCTTTTGTAATTGCCTGTTGTTATTGCAATTAAAATGAAAAAGTGCTCGAGCCATCCATGGTGCCTGAAATAATAAGAACATCTTGTATAAAAACAAAACTCTTTTTTTCAATAACTGGTTTAAAATGATATTTATTTTTTTGTGTGTCAACTTTTCAATGATAGTAATTTACTTTGTAACTACTCAGAATTTTTAGTCCAGGAATTCCTGTTAGCCCAAAATTTGCTATTGTGGCTGATGCAATCCCACAAGGTGTTTTTATGTTTTTAAAGGTCTTTCATTTCCAATTCTTTGTGATTCAATAAAGATTTGGGAAACATTTATGGGTAAACAGTGCCTTTCATTATCTAAATCAAAATGCAATAAGAAAACAAGAGCCCTGTTTTAGGAAGATTCACTGTGCCTTATGTAATGTCATATTGGAATGGTTTTGTAAATGATATTTCATGGAAGAAAGCTATAACAAACAAAACAAGAAAAGTTACCTTTAAACTGATTCATATAGATGCTATCCAGACAACTGTAACCCTAAAAGGCTTAAGAATGACATTAACACCAACTGTTCATTTTGCTTTGTGAATCCTGAAACTTCTGTTCATTTAGGCTATTTTGGAATTGCCCTCATTCAATAATATTTTGGTGTGATGTTCTTGATTTTACAAAAGATTATGTTAAGGATTTGGAATTTACATATAAGAATGTTATCTTTGTTTTCCATGAATGTGAAAAGGAAAGTAATACTTATTTCATAAACCTTATTATTTTGGTTGACCACATGTATTTGAGTCTATTGAGGGACAAACTTTGATGAAGGACTTGGCACTTGTCTTGATGACATTGGTTGTTAATGTTTTTCAAGCATTCAATAAAAAATAAAAATAAAAAATACAGTCCATGGTGGGTGCCATCACTGCACCTGTGCGAAAACAGAAACAAACTTCCGGGTTCAGGGCGTGCGATAATTAAATATTCCAGAATACACACGAACAATCAATAGTGTGTAATATTCTATTCAAGTATGTTGGAGCAGATCTGATTCAAAGGTTAAATTACATAATATTTTTTTCTTTCATTTCATGAGACGATCAGCTTAATAGTGCAATAAATAAAATGTGTATTATTGTTTATCCTCAGCTGTTTTTAATGGAGAGCACATTTACTGCTCTTCTAGTTATGAAATACACACTAGATGTGTCTGAAATGACAGCAAACTTATAGAAATTAAAATTAAAATAATCATAAATGTTCTTATGAAAAGACTCGATGCACGTGATATCAACCTTACGTAAGCATATCTCTCGCGCTTGCGCAGTAAGCAGCGACAAACCAAAACTGTCATCCAACTTGACAACCACGGAGTAAAACAGGTACATATTTTATAATCATGCATACTTTTTCTGCGTTCAAATATGTTAATTAATAAGGCCAACATTTCTGTTTTTTCTCTTCACGATACAGTTTCCACGGCACGAACATTTCCAGCAATGAGTCAGTGCAAAGTAGCTCTGGTCACTGGTGCAAATAAAGGCATCGGCTTCGCGATCGTACGTGCATTGTGTAAAGAGTACACCGGGGACGTGTATCTGTCATCCCGGGATGTCGGACGAGGAACCGCAGCGGTGGACAGCTTGAAGAAGGAGGGACTGAACCCGCTTTTCCATCAGCTGGACATCAACGACCCAAACAGTGTCCGAACTGCACGCGACTTCTTCCAGGAGAAGTACGGGGGCCTGGACGTGCTCATCAACAATGCTGGAATCGCCTTTAAAAGTAAATTAATTAATTTACAGTTCACCCAGAAATGAAAATATGCTTACCCTTATACTTGTTTAAAACCATTACTAGTTTCTTTCTTCTGTTAAACACAAAATAAGATATTTTGAAGAAAGCTGAAAATCTGTAACCATTGACTTCCATAGTATTTGTTTTCCTATATGGAAGTCAATGGTTACTGGTTTTCATCTTTTTATGGAGGTGTTTTATTATAGGGTATTTTGAAACAAACATTTCTTTCTATTGTTAAACACAAAATAAAACATTTTAAGGAAAACTGAAAACCTGTAACCATTGACTTCCATAGTATTTTCAGCTTTCTTCTGGGGATGTTTGTTATAGGACATGTTTGAAATGAGTATTTTGTCTGTTAAACATAAATACACTGTTAAACATAAATACAAGATATTTTGAAAAAAGTTGAAGCACTAACCATTGACTTCCATATAAGAAAAATCTAATATAATGGAAGTCAGTAGTTACAGGTTTTCAGTTTTCGTCTGGGGTGATTTATTATAGGGTTTGTTTGAATCAAGTATTTCTTCTGTTAAACACAGAAGATATTTAGAAAAAAAGGTGAAAAAACTGTAACCATTGACTTCCATAGTAGTAAAAACAAATACTTTGGAAGTAAGTAGTTACAGGTTTCTGCTTTCTTCGGGGGGTGTTTTATCATAGGGTATGTTTGAAACAAGTATTTCTTTTTTTTCTGTTAAACACAAAAGAAGATATTTTAAGGAAAGCTGAAAACCTGTAACCACTGACTTCCATATTATTTGTTTTCCTACTATGGGAGTCAATGGTTACAGGATTTCAGCTTTCTTCAGGGGAGGTTTATTACATGATATGTTTTAAACGAGTAGTTCTTTCCTCTGTTAAGCATAAAAAGAAAATATTTTGAAGAAAGCTTAAAACCTGTAACCATTGACTTCCATATTATTTGTTTTTCCTACTATGTGAGTCAATGGTTACAGGTTTTCAAATTTCTTTTAGTGTTTTTTTATTATGAGGTATGTTTTGAAACAAGAATTTCTGTCTTCTGTTGAACACAAAAGAAGATGTTTTGAAGAGAGTTGAAAAGCTGTAACCATTGACTTCCATAGTATGAAAAACAAATACTATGAAAGTCAATGGTTACAGCTTTTCAGCTTTCTTTAGTGTTTTTTTATTATATGGTACCATTTTCTTACATAGTATTTGTATTTGTTTTCCTACTACTAAAGTCAATGGTTACAGGTTTTCAGTTTTCGTCGGGGGTGTTTTATTATAAGGTATTTTTTAAACAAATATTTCTTTCCTCTCTTAAACACAGAAGATATTTTGAAGAAAGGTGAAAACCTGCAACCAAAAACAAATACTTTGAAAGTCAATGGTTACATGTTTTTATTTTAACCATTGTCAACAGAAGAAAGATATAAAGATTTGTAATCACACAAGTAAATAGTGAGTGAATAATATTTGGGGGAGGGGGGATCTATCCCTTTAACATCGCTTTAAGGGAAATGAAATGAAAATAAACACTTTTTCATGACATTTATTCAATATTTACAGACTCATGCATCACACAAGTTTACCCCAAAAAAAAGTAAACATTTTTTACTTGCCTTCAAGTGATTACAAGCCTTGCGTAAGTTTTTTTTATTTTGTTAAACACAAAAGAAGATATTTTGAAGAAAGATTAAAACATGTAACTATTGACTTCCATAATAGGAAAAGATTAATACAATGGAAGTCAATGGTTACAAGTTTTTAGCTTTTTTTAGTATATCCTGCTTTGTTTTCAACAGAGCAAAGAAACTCAAACAGGTTGTAAACAAACAAGTAACGAATGAGTAAATTTTGACATCATTTTCAGTTTTAGTTGAACTGTCCCTTTAAGTTTCATACTTTTGATCTGAAGTTTTCTACCATTTCGAAGGAAGTAAAAACAAACAAAAGTTTAATCAAAGTTTAAAACGCTGTCTTCTGCCATTTGACTAATAAAAACAATGTTTGATTTCTTCATGGCAGTGGCCGACACAACCCCCTTTGGGACCCAAGCTGATGTGACACTGAAGACCAATTTCTTTGCCACCAGAGACATGTGTAATGTGTTTTTACCCATTATCAAACCAGGAGGTAGGTCATACCAGTCATACCTCCCAGAACCTGCTAGTCTAGGGATTTATCTTCTCGCATTTCTTCCTTTTAACATTCCTTCCTTTTCTTTCTTAAACTCAAAACACTCTCAACATTTTCTTCCCCTTCACTTGTCACAATGTTTATGAGTTTCTTAATTCTGTTAAACTTAAAACAATATATATATATATATATATATATATATATATATATATATATATATATATATATATATATATATATATATATATAAAACTAATTGAAAACCTGTAACCATTGACTTCATATTATTTGTTTTTCCTACTATGGGTGTCAATGGTTTCCAGTTTCTGACATTTTTCAAAAATATTTTCTTCAGGAAAAAGAAACACATGAGGGTCAGTAAATACTGAATAAAATAATTTTTTTTTGGTGAACTGTCTTTTTAAGGTTCCCATGAAGTGCTTTGAAATGTGCATTTGTTATTGGATGTTTTATATAACATAGGGTAGTCCCTCCCTTTTTTAAAAGAACTGCCAATAGCATTTTGTTTTATAACAGGTCTGCGAGTGAGGGTGGTTGAGCTCAAGTTCATCTAATGAAAAGCAAATGAGAAACTTCTGATAGAGCATCTGATTGGTCAAGATTGGATTGGAAACTGAAGTATAAAGTGACAAGAAAAAAACATTGCTCATATAGGCGAAAGAGACAAAGCTTTACATGTTTATATCAGTTTTATATCTTGTATACACACATTTTGTCATTGTTTTGTTGCACACTAGCTTTTAGATATCCTTAAAACTAACATACTGAATACTAACATCTTAAAAAACTTTATTTTTATTTCACTCAATTTGTAAACACTTTTATTTTTTTCTTCTAGGTCGATTAGTAAATGTCTCCAGCGTAATGGGCTCAATGGCACTAGGCCGCTGCAGTCCAGAACTCCAGGCCCGATTCCGAAGCGACGATATCACAGAGGAAGAGTTAAACGGACTGATGAAGCGATTCGTCCGTGAGGCTCAGGAAGGCGTTCATTCGGAACGAGGATGGCCCTCAACTGCATATGGCATCTCTAAAACTGGCCTCACCACCCTGACTCGAATTCAGGCCCGAAATCTGACCAAAGAAAGGCCTGGGGATGGGATCCTGTGCAACGCCTGCTGTCCAGGATGGGTCAGGACTGACATGGCTGGACCAAATGCCACCAAATCACCAGATGAGGGCGCCATCACTCCAGTGTATTTGGCGTTGCTTCCTGCAGGAGCAAAAGAGCCTCATGGACAGTTTGTTTCAGAGATGAAAGTGCAGCCTTGGTAAAGGAGGTTTGTATAAGTTACATTCTGGAGTCAAGTTGAGAAACATTCAAATTAACTTCTCTGGTGTCAAAAAGTCCAACTCAGACTGATTCTTAAGGTGATAGTTCACACAAAACTGAAAATTCTCATCATTTACTCATCATTCACTTCTTCCAAATTAGCTTTACTTACTGTCATGCTGTCAGTGGTTTCTGGTTTTCGGCATTCTTCAAAATATCTTTTTTTGTGGTCAACAGAATAGAGATACTGAGGTTTGAAACCAGTCTAAGGAGAGTAAATTGTGATTAAATGTTCATTTTTTAGTGAACTGTCCCTTTAAGGTGCTCTAAAATAAGGTACTAAGTGCATTGTGGGTTTATTTGTAAATCTAACACAAAAAGCTTTACGATTTAGTCAAAGATTTGATGAATAGACAAATCGAGTGAATCAAGTCTGCTATTTAAAGGCATAGTTCACGCAAAACTGAAAATTATTTCATCATTTACTCACCATTCGCTTGTTTCAAACTAGCTTCACTTATGCTGTCAGTGGTTACTGGTTTTCAGCATTCTTCAAAATATCCTCTTTTGTGTTCAACGGAATAAAGAAACTCAGGTTTGAAACCAGTCGGAAGAAAGTAAATAGTGAGTGATTGCTCATTTTTGGGTGAACTGTCCCTTTAAGGTGCTCTAGAAATAAGCTACTAAGTGCATTATGCGATTAATTGTCAATATAACACCAAAAGCTTTACAGTTTGGTCAAAGATTTGATGAATAGACAAATTGAGTGTTTCAAGTATGCTTTATAAAGGGATAGTTCACACAAAACTGAACATTATTTGATTGTTTACTCACCATTTGCTTGTTCCAAACTAACTTTACTTACTTTCAAGCTGTCAGTGGTTACCGGTTTTCAGCATTCTTCAAAATATCTTCTTTTGTGTTACAACAGAATAAAGAAACTCGGGTTTGAAATTACTTGTAGGAGAATAAATAGTGAGTAAATGTTCAGTTTTGTGTGAACTGTCCCTTTAAGGTGTTCTAGAAATAAGTTACTAAGTGCATCATGCGATTAATTGTAAATATAACACCAAAAGCTTTACTATTTGGTCAAATATTTGATGAATAGGCAAATCGAGTGTATCAAGTCTGCTTATAAAGGGATAGTTCACACAAAACTCAAAATTCTTATTTTTCACCATTCAAGTGAATTCACCATTCACTTGTTCCAAACTAGCTTTACTTACTTTCATGTTGTCAGTGGTTACCGGTTTTCAGCATTCTTCAAAATATCTTCTTTTGTGTGCAACAGAATAAAGAAACTCTGTTTTGGAATCAATCAATGGAGAGCAAATAGTGAGAAAATGTTCATTTTTGAGTGAACTGTCCCTTTAAAGTGCTCTAGAAATAAGTTACTAAGTGCATTATGCGATTTAACTGTAAATACAACACCAAAAGCTTAACAGTTTGGTCAAAGATTTGATGAATTCGCGCATTTCTGTTAACTTACTTACTCTAAGGCAATGGTCTCAATCTCAATTCCTGGAGGGCTGGAGCTCTGCATAGTTTATCTCCAACCACCTCCAACTCACACCTGCTTAATACTCTCTAGTAGTCTTAAACACCTTGATTAGTTTGATTAACTGTGTTTGAGGTTGGAGCAAAATTGTGCAGAGCTGCGGCCCTCCAGGAATTGAGTTTGAGACCTATACTCTAAAGGCATCTGAAGGATGTTGGAGACATTTTTTCTTTAGTAAAATTATATTAGCCATGGTGGTTATAAAATGCAAATGAGCAGCTCTTTGAGAGTTGAAAAAACAAATACAGGCAACACAAAATGAATACACCTGCCCCCTGACTATAGGCCATATTAAGGGATGTAAACAATAACACAGGTCCTACTGTATTTCCTGTTTTACATTTTTAATTTCCATGACTTCTAATGATCCAGAAAGCTCCACATATTGACAGCCACGTTAACATTGGTTATGACTGAATCACATGTTGGTACAGTTCCTAAATAGTTTGACGACAAGCAGGAACTGTTTAAGGAACAATGATATCGCCACATTGAAATGGTCCATATATTGTCATCCTAACATTCATACATCCTATCATGTATGCATTACTCATGTTTTTTTCTATATCTATTTTTTGACTCTCAATTTTTATGAATCATCAAGGATCACAATTTCAGATATTTAAAAAAATACCCTTAGTGTAAATAAATTATTAGCGAATTTTATTTTTATGTGAACTGTCCCTTTAAAATAAATGACTGCAACCATATAAATATGTGGAACTTGAAAGTTTTGTCAAGGTTCACAGACCAAAATGTTGTGCTCAAAGATCCATTTTGTGCAAAAAAAAAAAAGTTACATTGAAGTAGTCATTTACTATGCAAATACAAACATTAACTACTGTACATACCCCAGGAAAAGAGATTAGTTGACTTTACTTTAGAACAGTGTTTCTCAACCATGTTCCTGGAGAACCACCAGCACTGCATGTTTTGGGTGTCTCCGTTGTCTGTCACACCCATTGCAGGTCGTTCAGTCTCTGCCAATGAGACAATGATATAAATAAGGTGTGTCTGGTTTAGGAGACATGGAAAGTGTGGTCGTCCAGGAACATGGTTGAGAAACACTGCTTTAAAACAAGTTTAAACCTGTTAGTTTTAAAGCAGTTTGTTGACATAAATTGATTAAACCCATTGTCTTAATATTTATTAAATTAACTGTGTAAAATGATAAAAGTTAAGTCAACTTAACAGTTCCAAGTTACAACAGATCTACTCACTTTAAGTAAAGCAACTAAACACTTTTCACAGTGTAATTACTTCTAAATTAGATCATTTTTACTCTGTGTATTGTGACAGCACTCTTGTAATGTTCAAATGTATCGATGTTGTACTTCTACATAATATCGTTGATGATTTGTTTAATCTGAAAATAAAAATGATGAATTGCAGCTGTACTCTCCTCCCTTCCTCATTTGTCTCAGAAGTTTGACAGCAAGTTAAACTCCATCCATTATAGGTTCAGAAATGCAAGTTTTGTATCATTCAGCTTTTATTGCAGCTCAGATGAACTATGCAATGGACCAGAGTGAATCTAAAAAGGAAAAAGATTACAATTCTCTGTAATAACTAAAACACATCAAATAAACAGATTATAATACACCACAAGGATGGTGTTCATTTGACACACATTTGTATTTTGCTTTAGATTTCTATGGATTCTATACATTTTGTGACTAGCATTAAAAGTCTTAAAATATGAGCTATGTATACAAAAAAAAAAAAAACATCTGATCTACACATTAATGTCAGAAATATACACATCCAAATTAAATAAATCAAACTTGCAGCTGTTGCGCTTTAAACTCTTTACAGCAAGGATTTGGGGATTACCCACACTCACACACTTGCATGCGGTTTTATTCCAAATGATATTTTTACAAAAGGTCTTCCTTTTATATTAAAGAGCCCATATTATACATGAAATAGGGTCATATCTTGGTTGTAAGAGTCTCCAACAACAGTCTAATATGCATGCAAGGTCAAAAAACACTTTCATGGTCTTATAATCTGCATTTATTTTTACCTAATTATCCCAGCGACTCCTGTATGAATCGTCCAGTGATTCATTTGTTCCCAAACCCCTCCTTAGCGCGGAGCTAATCTGCGCTGATTGGACCGATGACAGTCTGTCGCGATTGGTCGACTGCCTTCAGTCATTGAGGGAAATGGCCAATAGCTAATCAGCAATTTAAAAAGTAATCACAGTTCATACACGCTCGATAGTGTATGCGTGGATTTTAGCTGCCACACTATGGCGAGTGGATAGTGCTACGGATAACCGAACGAAGGAGACAGTCGTGTACTCGCCATACCACACACACACAAAAACACACACACACCTCCGGATGACAACGCTCCCGCTTCCGCCCGCACCCGCCAGGTTTTAGCCTGAGAACCCGCTCCGTTTTCTGCCCGCCGCGCCCGGTCCCGCTAGAGCGGAGAACACAACCAAAAATCACCCAGTATACAGTCCAGACAGCCACACAGCACAAAGCTCGTTCGTTCGTTCGCTCTCTCTCTCTCTCTCGCTCTCTCTCATACGCTCTCTCATACCAAGCAGACTCTCTCTTTCTAATTCACATAGCAATATCCGTGATATTGCTAGACAGCCCGCTCCCGTCCCAAATTAAACCCGTTACCGACCGCTCCCGCGATTTATTCGGAAATTTATTCCTGCGCCGCAGAAATCTGCCGCGGGGACAGCCGCGGGAATAAATTTCCGAATAAATCGCGGGAGCAGAACTCTAGCACGGAGCTCCATAAACAAACAGCACGCGTCGCGTTTTTAATGTGACTTTGCACGCGATAAGATAATATATCCAGTTAACCTGATACAGTACACGCGGTTACAAGTAACAAATCACAACTAAATACATTTGCAAGCTAGAGTAAACGAGGCAACAACTTTAACCGCACGTACTTACACTTGAGAAATGGAAGAAACCCATCCTGACGTCCATCAGTAAGTTACTCTTTACTGATCCTTCCTTTAACAAACTCAGATGAAGTATTCTTTGTAGCATGTAGCTTCCAGAAGTTTCCAACTGCTTGGTTATAATGCTGAGGTTTCATCTTTGGGTAGAGACTCAATATATCCATCTGCAGTGTGACTTCAATCAACCGGCATGTTTGTGTGTGTGTGTGTTTGTGGGTGTGTGTATGTGTGTGTATGTGTGTGTCTGGGTTTCTGCGTCAGAGGGCGGGGCCTCAGGTTTGAAATCTCCCGGGTTTGCGCGTGCACGTGAATAACTTGGTTTCGTTCGTACGTCATGGCGAAACACCTAATGAATCGTGATCAAGGCGACTCGTTTGAAGCACTATGAGTCGACTCTTTTATAGATGAATCAACAGTTTTAAACACTGTACACTAACAGATTTAAGCCTTAGCTGGATACTTCACTTCACTTAGAGCTGTGTTACACACTACATGGAGAGGAATTTTCAAAAACCCATAATATGGGCTCTTTAAAATGTAATTATCTACCTAAAAAATTGCTAATTGTCAAATATTCACCAGCAGGTTCTTCTTTACTGGAAATTGTGCTGTTCACACAATTTCTCGCCACATTAATGCATTTTATGAAACAACTCTGATATTAGAATTAGAAAAAAATCTATTTTTCTATTCAAATGGTTTAACAGAAATATAATTGGGATTCTCTCGATTTTTGATAAATCTGACAACTTCTAAACAATTTATGACTAATAATAATTTTCTGTTACCTTTTAAAGAATTCAATGCGGTGCAAAAAGCAATTCCTTTAGGCCTAATTCAACTTATAAAATCTCATTAAATTTTTTTATCAAAATGTTATTAAAGAACCAGAGCTGAACTTAAGTGCAATTAGTTCATTCGGAAAAAAATAATAATAAATATATTTGACAAATTTTCCTAAATAAAAAAAGTATAATGGAAGGGCAAATTTTACTGGGCATCCTTCATTGACCTAATAAACTGAAAAAAGCCTGACTATAAGTACTGCATTCCCAATAGAACAAAAGAGGTTCATTTTAAAATTCTTCATAAAATATATCCAGTGAATCCTTTGGCAAAGTATATGGAGGTTGATAATTAATGCTCATTTTGTAAACCTGAATATGAAACCCTGATTTACATATTTCTTCAGTGTAAAAACACAAAAAGCTTTTGGAATAGCTTAAATCTCCATAATTACACTGCTTCTTCCAGACCTTTTAAGCTATAAGATATTATTGGTTACTATAAAGATATAACTGATACATCAGAGAACTACATTATTAACTTTTTTAATTTATATGGAAAATATTTTATTCACAAACAAAAATTCTCGAATTCTCAGCCTTCTTTTTCACATTTTTTATTGAAATTTATGTTTTTATTAAATCTCTTAGACTGATTAAAAACAAGAAAAGTAATAGATTCTTAGATTATTATAATTATTTTGAAAATATCACGGACACATACGTCCTTCTTTCCTATTGCTGTACTTGTGGTATTTATGTATTTGTTTAATTTGTTTCTCTCTCTCTCTTTCTCTTTTTTTTATTTTTTTTTTACAGTTTTATAGGTGTTTATAATAAAATTTAACCTAAACTGTTAAGTTATTATCATTGTTACTATCATTGTCCTTTTTGAGTAAGATGGAAATTTGTATGGTTGTTATTGAAGTACATAAAAAAAACACTTGCCATGCGGTCAACTGCACACTTCCTGAATGTTTCATCCTTTGCAGTTTCTTAAAGAGACCACTAGAGAGCAGTACCGCAACAAATTCACTAAAGCACTTTAAAACCGGGCACAGAACAGCAACAATAATATTTCTGTGCTCTGTTGTATTCCCCTTGAAACTGAAAAGCACTGTTTTGGGAGATTCCAGTGAATAACAAAAATCCCGCCAAGGGGATGTGAGGTGCAATATAGAATATAGATAGCTGCTTTTCCAAGACATAAAAAAAGGTGTATCTGGTTATTTTGATATATATATATATATATATATATATATATATATATATATATATATATATATATATATATATATATATATATATATATATATATATATATATATATATATATATATATATATATAAAATACAATCAATCAAAATACACCTTTATTTATGTCTTGGAAAAGCAGCTATCTATATTCTATATTGCACTTCACTTCACACACACACACATATATATATATATATATATATATATATATATATATATATATATATATATATATATATATATATATATATATATATATATATATATATATATATATATATATATATAGTTGAAGTCAGAATTTTTACCCCTCCTTTGATTTCTTTTTCTTTTTTTAAATATTTCCCAAATTATGTTTACAAATCAAGGAAATTTTCACAGTATGTCTTATAATATTTTTTCTTCTGGAGAAAGTCTTATTTGTTTTATTTCGGCTAGCATAAAAGCAGTTTTAAAATTTTTAAAAACCCATTTTAAGGTTAAAATTATTAGCCCCTTTAGGCTATATTTGTTTTTCATAGTCTACAGAACAAAGCATCGTTATACACAGACTTGCCTTATTACTCTAACCTGCCTAGTTAACCTAATTAACCAAGTTAAGCCTTTAAATGTCACTTTAAGCTGTATAAAAGTGTAAAAAATAAATCAGTTATTAGAAACGAGTTATTAAAATGTTTAGAAATGTGTTGAGAAAATCTTCTTTCCGTAAAACAGAAATTGGGAAAAAAATAAACAGGAGGTGAATAATTCAGGGGGGCTAATAACTGTGTGTGTGTGTGTGTATATATATATATATATATATATATATATATATATATATATATATATATATATATATATATATTAATATTTCTTCAAGTTTACTTTATATTATTTGCTTATTAATTTTAATATTTATGGGTCAATCTTTGCGTTGTATAATGTTAATAGTTTTTTTGTTGTTGTTTTGTTTTTAATGAGTTCAGAATGTATATTATATCACTAAGAAATGCATTTTTACTTTTGGCTAAATGTTCACTGTCCTTTTATTGCAGGGTTTTTGCTTTTGAAATTTATGTTTTAAAAAACTTAAACTAGAATTTTTATGTAATCTCCAAACTGTTTGCTGTATTAATTGAATATGTTTTAAACATACACACACTTTACTTTTCTGTTTCATTGATTGTATTTATTAAGCAATGCAATCATTGTGAGTCAGTTTGCAATAGCAATACTCCACTATTTAGAGCAAGTAGGGCCCTAAATTTATTCTGCTTATGGCCTCCAAATGTACACGACCGGCCCTGCTTCATGGCCACAGATGTTAAGGCAACAGGTCTGCAGTCTGAGTCCCGTGATCTTTGGCTTCTTCAGGGTTTGGGATGATGGTGGAGCATTTAGAGCAGAATGGAACTTTGCGCTGTTCAGTGATCTGTTGAAGATCTGTGAGAAAATGGGAGCCAGCTGGTCTGCTGTTCTCCTCTGTCCCTGAAGATCTGACGCACGTTTTCCTTACTGATCTGAAGTGCAGTGGGGAGAGGGAGATGGCTGGAGGTGTTGATGGCTGTGTAGGGAGATGGTCAGGGCGGGTGTGGGGTGTCTGGTCAGAGGTAGATATTTGAACATATTCAACTCGTTTGCAAGATGATTATCGCTGTTGATGCGGGGGGTTAGTGTTTTGTTGCTAGTGTTGGGATGGTGTCTTGTATTTCCTAGAGATGGGTTGTGGCTGGATGGATCCGGTGCGTAAAAATGTGCTTGATAAGTTGGCGGTTCATTCCGCTGTGGCGACCCCAGATTAATAAAGGGACTAAGCCGACAAGAAAATGAATGAATGAATGAATGAATGGCGTCTTGTAGTCCTTGTTTCCTTGCTCCTATAACCGGAAACCAATCAACCTCCGCCATCTTGTAGGACATCTGCAGGGGGTCCAGCAAAGGTCCAGTGATGTCCTTCAGATAAGCTTGCAGTGAAACACCGTCAGGGCCTGGTGCTTTTCTTCTCCTCTGTTTCCTGAAGATCTCACACACATTATCCTAACTGATCTGAAGTGCAGGGGTGAGAGGGAGATGATGGTGTTGATGGCTGTGTAGGGAGATGGTCAGGGTGGGTGTGGGGTGTCTGGTCAGAGGTGTCAAATCTACAGTAGAACATATTCAGCTCGTTTGCAAGATGATTATTGCTGTTGATGCTGGGGGATGGTGTCTTGTTGTTAGTTTTAGGATGGTGTCTTGTAGTCCTTGTTTCCTTGCTCCTACAAACCGGAAACCGATCAACCTCTGCCATCTTGTAGGACAGCTCAATTCTTTAATTGCACTACAAGGAGAGAGGAGACTTCCTGAGGAGACTTTTCTTTTTAAAGAATGTTTATTATATTTTTTGTTGAACAATGACAACACATTCAAATTCAAAGATACAACATAAAAACTATTGGAGATGCGACACTGTAAAAAATTATATTAAGTCCTGACAGCATATCTTTTAGTTTATTATGACTTATTCAACTAAGTTAATCATATTGTAACTGAATTTTTAGCAATACAAGCTGTTTTAAGTCAGTTTAACATAATATAAGTTCAATAAACTCATAAGGTTAATTTGATTCAGCTTTTTTTTTTTTTACAGTGTATGAATACAAATAATTTCACAAAATTATATTACTGAACCTTACAAACTTGGATAACTTTGTGTTTCTAGGGCAATGTTAACTCTATTTACTTAATTTGTAATGCTATAAACCACTAACTTTTCCTGTATATTTACATTCATAAATTATATATATATATATATATATATATATATATATATATATATATATATATATATATATATATATATATATATATATATATATATATATATATATATATAATGTATGTAAAATGTATGGATTTGTTTATGTCTGGACTTTTCAAAAATGCTTTAAGGAACATGTTTTGAGTAACAGTTACAACAATATTAATGACACCAAATAAATAAAGTAGATTACATTTCATAAAAAAAGACACTTCAATGCAGTGCCAAAATAAAAAGCAGTCTCTGGCTTTATCTTACATATGTAGTAGTGTTTTATGGAATTTAACGCTATTACGATATAATCTCAAGTACTCAAGAATCCTGCAAGCAAAATCAGTCGTGTGAAGTGTTGATTAAGTGACGATAAAGGAAGCGAGGATGTCTGGATATCTATCGTTCTGCTTGATTCCCTCCTTTTTACAGTCAACGGTTCCCTCGCATCCTGAGGGGGTTGGAGCTTGAAGCCTATATAGACACGAGGAAAGGAAACAAGGGTGCACAAATAAGAATTGGGAAGCACCCCTCGAGTGAGAGAGTGTTCGCTATATCGGAACAGGGGAAGCGAAAGTGCCTCAGCACTTTAACAAACACTTCGCTCAACTTTCCTGAATATCCAGCACAGATTTGTCCCGCAGAAATGGCTGCTGGAAAATGTGGCATTCCTCTGAGCACAGTAAGTAACCGCAGTTGACACAACTTATGTCAACAATCGCTGTGTATTAATGCAACGTGAATCTTTCTTTGGAGGACTGGTGGCTAATATTTTGGATAAGAATTGTTGTTTTGTTAGTTGTAATGAGTCTGGTGCTATCTTTTTTTGATTGTGTTAAAAATAAACACAACTATTGGAAAATAATTAGATTTATTACCTTACCATTAATTAATATGTTAAAAGAGATCCAATAGTTTATTCCACAGTTACACCAAAATTATGGATATTAAATTAGGTAAGTTAAATTTTGTGGACAAGAACTGTACAAATACGTTTATTAGAAAGTGTCTTATACATGATCATGTGTTATGGTAATTTGTTTATATATAGTGCAATTTTAGTCTACAAGTCTACTAAAATCCAGATTATAAATAACATAAATAACTGAAATGTAGATGATTTTTAAAATATTTTAAAATGCTATAATTATAAAAATCATCAAGATGCTCTGAGAAGATTTTGTACTTTTAGTGTTGAATAATATATATGAGTAAATTCCCTGCAAATGCCAACCTTGCCATGAAAAAAAATTAGGTTTTCATCAAAATACAGAAACTGTTTCTGTTTTTTTTTTTGTGTAAGCAAGTATTTTACAGAACTTCAAAATACTCAAAATGTATCTGTCAATGTTTTCAAACTATTATATTTGATTTACCAAAGTCAGATAAATGGCAATTTCACATCTGTCACATCCATAACAGAGGCATGTCGGTTGGGAGGTGTCACATCCATAATGACACTTTTTCCTCATAAATGTGAAAATATGAAATAAAATATTTTTTGTTTTATAGAGAGCCAACTTTCATCCTTTTTTATTAGCATTGTTTCTTTTGGGTTGTGCAGTTTAATTCACAGAATTTCTACAAGTATGTTGTATGCCGTAAACTCACAGACTTTTTTTTTTTGTCAAATCCATAACGCATGTTTATTTTCCACATTTAAAGTACAAAACATGCTTACAGATTGATATTTTTCTGATCCCATAACTCTCTGGTTAGTTGTTTTGGAAAATATAAACAAAAATTTCAATATAATATTAACATTTACAGTTGAAGCCAGAATTATTAGCCCCCATGAATTATTAGCCCCTGTTTATTTTTTCCCCAATTTCTGTTTAACGGAGAGCAGATTTTCTCAACACATTTCTAAACATTTGAATAACTCATCTCTAATAACTGATTTATTTTATCTTTGTCATGATGACAGTAAATAATATTGTACTAGATATTTTAAAGACACTTTTATACAGCTTAAAGTGACATTTAAGGACTTAATTAGGTTAATTAGGTTATCTAGGCAGGTTAGGGTAATTATGCAAGTTCATATATAACAATGTTTTGTTCTGTAGACTATCAATAAAAAATATAGCTTAAAGAGGCTAATCAATTTGTCCTTAAAATTGTGTTTAAAAAATTAAAAACTGCTTTAATTCTAGCCGAAAAAAACAAAAACAAATAAGACTTTCTCCAGAAAAAAAAATATTATCAGACATACTGTGAAAATTTCCTTTCTCAGATAAACATAATTTGGGTAATATTTACAAAAGAAAAAAAAATTCAAAGGGGGGCTAATAATTCTGACTTCAACTGAACTCTCTATGTTAATTTATGTTTTGAGATTTTACTGCAAATGTCACATCCATAACTCTAGAATTGCTCTATTATATATTGTAATTTACATCTCGAATTAAAAACCCACATTCTATGACAATATTTATAATGTATAAAATGGGATTCACAGAACAACATGGTGTGAAACAATTTTTTGTACTTAGTCACTTATGACCAGGGCCAGACGGCATCAGCAGACATTTTTTGCTATTTCTGCTGAGAATTTTGTAAAAAAATCTGCTGATTTATGCGGAATTATTTTGCGAGTATTGTAACTTAAAACTTACATGAAATAAAAAATAATTGATTTTTAATGTTTATTTCATGTTTACAATGCGAATCCATCAAGATCCACTTGTTTGGTAAGCAAAGCAAGTCTCTCATATAATATATCGACTAAAAGAAAGAAAATATTATATGACAAAATGTATTGTAAATAAATCAAATTAACACTTTAATCTTAGTCAATAATATTACTGAAATTGATAAAAAAATGATTAAATATAAATTTACATGCATTTACTCAAGTAAATAAGTAGACTCAATGATGGGCTAAAAATCTGCAGAAATGTGGATATTTCTGCACGCACAGATTCTGGGCCTAGTCATGACTAAAGCCCACATGGAATCTGTGCAAGCAGAATTTTGCAGATTTTCCACAGAATTCCATAGATTCTTAGATCATCATTAATTCTGTTTATTTACTTGAGTAAATGTGTGTAAATCTATATTTATTCTGTTTTAATTAATTACAGTAATATTATTGACTAATGTAAAAATGTTCAACTGATTGTCTTTTAGTAGAGATATTATATGAGAGACTTGCTTTGTTTACCAAATAAAGTGAATCTAATTGGATTTGCATTTTAAACATTAAATAAAAGTAAAAAAAAAAAATATATATTTTTTTTCTTCACATATTAAGGTTTTAGTTATGATACTCCCAAAATAATTCCACAGAAATTAGCAAATTTTTACCAAAATTCTTAGCAGAACTAGCAAAAAGCATCCGCAGATTCCATCTGGCCCTACTCATGACTCAAATTAAACAAGCAAAAATAAAAATAGCAAGAAACAGTGAATTAAATGTGACTGAATTATATAAAAACATTTAACACATTTTCTTGTAAACCAATACATTTTTTAACAAAATATATAAGATGCAAGATGCATCACTAAACTTTTTAGCATTTCAGCATAACACATTATTTCCTTTTCGCAGATCAGTCCAAAGTTTCTTCATTCTAATTCCACAAGTCACACCTGGCCGTTCAGCGCTATAGCCGAGCTGATCGGTGAGTTGACTACATCCCACTTTTGTTGACTTATTTGCTAAAAGAAAGACATCATGTTTAATTTCCGGTTTGCATACTTCTCATTATGGAGGCATATTTCAAAACGATTCATAAGATGTTACAGTTTTATTAAACCTGTGTGTGTGTTTGTGTGTATTGCAGATAATGCTTATGACCCAGACGTTCGTGCCAGACAGATGTGGATCGACAGGACGTGCATCAGAGGACTGGACTGCCTCTCTTTCATGGATAACGGACAGGGTTTGACCAGAGCCAAACTGCACAAGATGCTCAGGTACAAAGCACCATGGCTTCACTTAAGCTAATTTAGTGTTCACTTTAAGTACAGCGAGTGAAAAGTGTGTGAAATGGATTTGTAATTACTGGATGTTATAATTGCAGGGGAATCAAGAACTCTTAGTCACTTAATGCAAGGGATTCACTGTGGCCTTATGTCATTAGCACTAAAAGCCTATAACATTAAACCAACATTGAGCACCAGGGCCTACTGCCAGAACAATTAAAGGCTGCTAATTAGCTAGCTTCTTGTGATCGCTCTTCTAATTCCAATATACATTATACTGTGCCTAGAGTTGTGAATGAATGAAGCTGGTTTATGAATAGTGCTGGGCAAAAATATTTGCGACTAATGACATCCTAAATAAGAGTTGTTTTAACATAGTATATGTGATACACATATACATAAAAACATTCATTCATTCATTTTCTATTTGGCCTAGTCACTTTATTAATCTGGGGTCGCCACAGCGGAATGAACCACCAATTTATCTAGCACATGCCCTTCCAGCTGCAACCCATCCCTAGGAAACATCCATACACACACTACGGACAATTTTAGCTTACCCAAATCACCTCTAGCACAAGTCTTTCGACTTGTGATGGGAAACCGGAGCACGCCAACACGAGGAGAACATACAAACTCCACACAGAAATGCCAACTGACCCAGCCGAGGCTTGAACCAGTGACGTTCTTGCTGTGAGGTGATTGTGCTACCCACTGCACCACCATTCTGCCCTACATGAAAACAAAACTGTACAAAATACATTTGTTACATGGATATTTAAAATCATATATAATTCCTATCATAAACAAATACATTATATCCAAATATGAACACACAGTTTCTCAAATATATGCATTCATGTGTGTATTTATGTATACATAATGAATTTACACAGCACCTACACAGATATTATGTCAAAACAAACATATTTTGGATGCTATAAATCATGATTAATCTTTGCCCAGCACTTCTTATAATGTAAACATTTGACCAGATAATCTATTTAGTAGTATCTTGCATTACAAGTAATCAGATTACTTTTTAAGTAACTAGTAAAGTAACAAGGGCCAGATAGAATCTGTGGACATTTTTGCTATTTCTGTACAGTAAGCATTATAATTCAATTCAATTCAGCTTTATTTGTGTAGCGCTTCTACAATGTAGATTGTGTCAAAGCAGCTTCACATAAATGGTCATAGTAACAGGAACAGTGTAGTTCAGTTTTTAGTGTTTAAGTTCAGTTCAGTTCAGTTTAGCTCAGTTCAGTGTGATTTAAATCATTTCTGAGAGTTCAAACACTGAAGAGCAAATTCATCGATGCGTAGTGGCGACAGCGGAGAGGGAAAAAAAACTTCACCTGATAGGAGAGTGAAGCAAAAAAACCTTGAGAGAACCAGACTCAGTTGGGCATGACCATTTTATTTCTCCGCTGGCCAAAAGTCTTGTGCAGAGCTTCAGTCACCGCGGTGGAGGCTGGAAGCTGGCCTCAGCGAAGACTCGTCTGTCCCTGGAGCGTCTCTGGAATCAGACTCATGTTCTCCACTCCCCATGACTATCATCAGCGCAGCAGCAGCTCAGGATACGGCCTGGTCCCGGATATGGAAACCTTGGGATCATCTCGTCACTGGTCTTGGATCCAATCAGTGACTCCGCATAATCTGAGGACCTCGGGATGAGTATCCCCAGGTGAAAAAAGATGATAGAGAGAATAATTAGCGTAGCTGCTGTTCATAGTGTATATAAGTAAGATGCAGAAGCCTGTGTGGAACCCGCTAAGTGATGCACTGAGTGTATGCTTTACTAAACAGATAGGTCTTTAATCTAGTTTTGAACTGGGAGAGTGTGTCTGAGCCTCGGGCGTTATCAGGAAGGCTATTCTAGAGTGTAGGAGCCATAAAGGAGAAGGCTCGACCTCCTTTACTTGATTTTGCTATTCTAGGCACTACCAGAAGCCGTGAGTTTTGAGATCTTAAAAGAGCGAGTTGGATTGTAGCGAGACAGTAGGTTGGTTAGATAAACAGGAGCTAGATTATTTAGAGCTTTATAGGTGAGAAGTAATAGTTTAAATTCAATACGAAACTTAACAGGCAGCCAGTGTAAGGAGGATAAAATTGGGGTTATATGATCATATTTTCTAGACCTGGTCAGAACTCTGGCTGCTGCATTTTGTACTAGCTGAAGTTTGTTAATAGAGGATGCTGGGCAGCCAGCAAATAGAGCATTACAGTAATCCAGCCTCGAAGTCATAAAAGCATGGACTAGCTTTTCTGCATCAGAGATGGATAGCATACTTCGTAATTTAGCGATATTTCTCAGATGAAAGAAGGCAGTTTTTGTGACATGGGATATATGATTTTCAAAAGTTAGATTGCTGTCTAATATGACACCCAGATCTTTTATAGTAGAGCTAAAGCTAACTTTGTATCCCTCTAATTATAGGTTCTAACTAATTCTCCTGATGTGTTTTAAGCTTTGGTTTCAGTAAAAAGAGAGCTTTGAAACTTCACATTCCAGTTGGCGTGTACGGAAATGGATTCAAATCGGGGTCCATGCGCTTGGGAAAAGATGCCATTGTTTTCACCAAGACTAAAGACACCATGAGTGTGGGGCTCCTGTCGCAGTCTTACCTCAAGGCCATCGGCGCTCAGCGAGTCCTGGTGCCCATGATCACGTTTAGACGCGACGGACAAAACCAGTACGGATTTGCTTTCAGTTGAATTACAGCTAGTGCAGTGCAAAGATTCCGGTTTGTATTTACACGCATGCCTTTCTGACTGATCTCTTTACTGTCTCTGGATCTGTGCAGAGTGGAGGACGAAGCCAGTCTGTGGGCGATCCTCACACAATCGCTCTTCAGATCGAAAAAAGAGCTGTTCGATGAGCTCCGCGCCATCAGCGCCGTCGGATACACAGGAACACGCATCATCATTTGGAACCTGCACACGTAAGAAAACAAACAAACAAAAAAAACATTCTCCACTGCATCAACCAATTCAAGGTTTTGAGGGATCACAGATTTACACTTTCTCACATCTTCTGCAATTGGTTTGGGTTTGTAGGGTTGTGGAATGTTTAAGACGTTTACACTTAGCATTAAAGGAATGGTTCACTCAAAACTAAAAATTTACTCGCCCTCAGGTACTACAATCAAACATTTTATATTTATTTTTAATATAATAATAAGCTTGATTTTTAAATAGTGCCTTTAAAGGGGACCTATTATGCAAAAATCTCTTTTTTAAGTTGTTTAAACACAGCTGTGTGGGAACAGTGTCTGAATATAGCCCGTATCTAATGGTAATAATTAATGAATTAGATTTTTTTTATAATCACACTTCATAAAAACAGTCTGCAGAAACACTTTGGTTGACATTCTCCCTTTGTATGTGTCATCAGAGGAGGAAAGTCCCGTTCATTACTGACGATCGCTTCCTCTTATGCATAGACAGCCCTGAGTGAGAAGCAGCCGATCGCAGAGTTTTAGTGCTGAAGATATTGAGTTTGTTTACATGGACACCAAAAATCCAATTTTAATGCGATTAAGACAATACTCTGATTAAGAGTCTAACATGTAAACAGCGATTTTTGATTAATTTAATCTGATTAAGGTCATAATCAAACTAAACAGAAGTCAAATTAACATGAATTGACATGTGGAGTATGCTGATTTTAGTCGAATTATTAAAGTGCAGTACAGACTTGTAAACACAGCCATCAAACTAATACCATCATGAAGGATTTTTGCCGCATTTTGCGACAGGATAGTCTATACACATACAGCTATTTGACACTTATCTCTGCACCTATCGAGTCAGAAAAGGACCACAGACACGTACATCATGAAATGCAGTATCAAATTCCATTAAAACGACACTCTTCCGGCAGTTCATACTCTCATCCAATATCTCGTTTGTCACGGGGGGCATGCATGAAATGTTCCTGAATGAAAGTAAAAGTGCCAAACTGCAGTTAAAGTCGACAAATTAAAAAACGAAACACCTGAAAATTACATGAAACTCTGGAGGAAATGTGGATAGCATGATGACGCAAAGACGTTACTTGAATTATGTGCTACAACATGTAAAGCGGGATCATGGAAGAAACATAAAAGAAGGAATTCATGTAAACGAGTCAATCGTATTATTGACTAATTCAGATTAAGGGAAATTATTCGACCATGTAACCATAGTCATTGGCAGCAATGTGTTTTACATGTTGAGTTTTAGGATGTACATTGGGGATCAGTCAATAATCGAACCTGGGACGTCCTGCAATGCTGCCCACTAGGCTATGGACACAGACAAAGAAGATATTTTGAAGAATCTGGAAAACGGTAGTCACTGACATTCATAGTCATGAAAAAATTATGTGGAAGGCAATGGCTAACGGTTTCCAACATTTTGCAATATATCGTTTTTCTGACTCAATTTCAACACAGGTTCATTCTAAAAATGTGGAAATGAAAACATTTCTGGAGATCGCAAATTATGTAGCCAGAGGTATGGTATTGCTGCATTTCATCTTTAAAACAAACGCTAAGGGGCGGTATGATGCGGTTTCTTTTCGCGTTTACGAGCTGACCGCTTAGCTCTGTATGGATGGCATTCCCGCTGTTACCAGTTTGTCCAGTAGCTCTACATGTACGTCTGCAGACTTGAGACGCAGAGAGGAGTTGACTATGATGTTGGGGTTCGAGTCTGGTGAAGAACGGTTCCAGAATGCGGGTAAAACAAAAACAAAAGCCGAAAAATAAAATAAACAAGTAAATAACAGGGTGAGAATGTGGTAAAATCTGAAAACGTGGTAAAAATCAGGCGAGGGCTTTCTTTTTCTGGATTGCCTTTTAAAACTGCCGCTTGGGTTTAGGGATGTGTGTGTGGGCGGGTTTGTGCTTTTGAAAACACTATTGGTTGGGTTAAGGGAAGGAGGAGGGTGGGTCAGTCGATCAGTCAGTCGTTTGACGACGGCCTCTGGGGGACTTAAGATCTGGTGAAATTTAAGATCTCAAAAAGCGTACACAGCAGCCCCTGGTGCAATGCTCGAAAACGAAAACTGCAAAAAAAAAAAATTAACCTTGAGGGACGTATTTCGTGATCTACAGAAATATATACAGGGGTACGTTTTCAGAATGAGTCTGGATTGCACAATTTAAATTTTGGGTGAACTATCCCTTTAAAAATAAACATTCTGTCACCATTTACTCATCCCTAGCTTGTTCCAAACCTGTTTGAGTTTCTTTCTTAATCAGGTAATTTATAAGTTATTTTGTTATTATAAACCGACGTTTCCTGAGTAAAATAGATATATGTACAGATGGATAAATGTGAGGAAAGCCTGTGAAAAAAATCTGAATGAAGGACTGTGCATAAAAGACTATGTGTAAAAGACAGACTGAGAGATTCTCTCTTGAGTTTTCCAGCTCTGTTGTTTCTAACAATATAGTTTGTCTTCTTGCATCAAAACATTAAGACTTTTTCACAGAAGAAGCAGACTCCACATCACTTTTTGCTGACATTACAGGACATATGAAACAGATGGCCATCTAAAATTATAAGTCTGCTAAAAACTAAATTACATTTCAAAACATATATTTTAGAAACAAAATTTCAGCTTATTGCTCTTTATTGTGGTTAAAATCTAATAAATACAGCCTTGGTGAGCATTAGGGACTTTAAATATTAGATAAACGCTTGTGAACTTTTTTTGTATAATTTGAGTTTTATTAATGACCCATAACTTGTGTTTTATAGGACAACAAATGGCGAGCCTGAGTTTGACTTTGACACCAGTAAATATGACATTCTGATCAGGTGGAACATCAGTGAGAGAAGCAACGGTGACCTCGCCATGATCCCAGAAAGTGAATACTCATTACGGGTGAGTGGAAACATCTTCTAGATATAGTTGATGGTAGAAACTAGAGTTGAATAATATATCGTTTGAGCATCGATATCACAATGTGTGTATCCGCAATAGTCACATCGCAGGATTAGATTATTTATCAAAGATTAAAAGATAAAGATATTATTATATAATATGTTTATATTATTGTATAAAATTAGTTATACAATGACAACCATGTCGTTTTACTATTGTTTTTTTTAATTCTTTGTATTTGAATACAGTTAGACTCCACAGAAAACCGTAAAGCACTGTTTATTTGACTTTTTTATTTGTTTATTTTTGCTTGTAATTTACTATATTTCATGCAGATGCACCGCATAAAAAAGGTCAGGCCAGTTGGTCAAAATAATTAACTCCTTTCAAATCTAGCTATTCAAATGATCTGATAAAATTTATATTTATATCACAATATACAGTTGAAGTCAGAATTATTAGCCCCCCCTCTGTTTATTTTTTTCCCATTTTCTGTTTAACGTAGAGAAGTTTTTTTCAACACATTTCTAATTATAATAGTTTTAATAACTCATTTCTAATAACTGATTTATTTAATCTTTGCCATGATGACAGTAAATAATATTAGACAAGATATTTTTCAAGACACTTCTATACAGCTTAAAATGACATTTAAAGGCTTAACTAGGTTAATTTGGTTAACTAGGCAGGTTAGAGTAATTAGGCAAGTTATTGTATAACGATAGTTTGTTCTGTGACTTTGCTTAAAGGCGCTAATAATTTTGTCCATAAAATAGTTCTTAAAAAATTAAAAACTGCTTTTATTCTAGCCGAAATAAAACAAATTAGACTTTCTCCAGAAGAAAAAAATATTATCAGACATATTGTGAAAGTTTTCTTGCTCTGTTAAACATAATTTGGGAAATATTTAAAAATGAAAAAAAAAATCAAAGGGGGGATAATAATTCTGACTTTAACTGTATATTGCACTAAAACAAAGTATCCCAATGTCAGAGTTTTCCAATATTGTGCAGCCCTAATATAAATTGAAATTATTGTTTATAAGCTTCTGTGAAAAGAGGCAAATATCATTTACAACTTCAAGAGTTCACACTTAGATATTGCTTGACAACTGTTTGCAGGTTTGGCATGCTGTCCCGGGAGAGAACCCTGAGCTCGGAGATAGTTGAGACCAGGGCTCCTGCAAGGTCCATAGAGCATGTGAGGGGAGTACGAGATCAGGTGGTTCTCAAGAGCTCCCCTTTGTAAAGGAGGAAAGGAGGAGAAAGGGGTGGATGGGGGGTTTCTTCGGAAAACGAAGATAAGGGAGTAAATCTAGCTAGGCTTCTTATAGTGAGTAAGGATAGATCCGATTGGCTAACTAATGAGTGTAGATAGGAGACCAGCTGCAGTCAATCATATCACGTGCTCCTCTTGAAATTAGTTTGAAAAACTTCTCTTAAATATAATTTTTATGAACATTTAAATAAAGTATGTTTACAATAAAATAATTAAACTCTAATAATAAAACTTTTTTTTACAGCTATGGAAAACATGAGACCACTTGAAAAGTCTCACTTTTCCTGCATTTACAATTTGTAGTTATGTTATAATTCATTCATTAATTTTCTTTTCGGCTTAGTCCCTTTATTAATCTGGGGGCACCACAGCGGAATGAACCGCCAACTTATCCAGCATATGTTTTAGGCAGCGGATGCCCTTCCAGCTGCAATCCATCACTGGGAAACACCCATACACTCCCATTCACACTCATACACTACGGACAATTGTAGCTCACCTAATTCACCTGTACCGCATGTCTTTGGACTGTGGGGGAAACCAGAGCACCCGGAGGAAACCCACGCCAACACAGGGAGAACATGCAAACTCCACACAGAAATGCCAAGTGGCCCAGCCAAGGCTTGAATCAGCGACCTTCTTGCTGTGAGGTGACAGTGCTACCCACTGCACCACTCATATTGATCATTATAGTCTTTTAACTCATGGTGTTAATTGCAATTTATTCACCTGCAAAATATTTAAGCAATTAAAACTCTTCATGGTTGGTGCGAGATTAATTATTTTTATTATTATTGTTATTTTCCTATAGGCATACTGTAGCATCTTATACCTGAAACCTCGCATGCAGATCATCATACGAGGGCAAAGAGTGAAGAGTCAACTGATATCCAAAAGTCTGGCTCATATTGCGCAGGACAACTACAGGCCGTCATTCCTTGTATCCTTTCAAAACATATTATGCTTGTTTGTTGTTGTTGTTCTTTGGAGTCCACACACACACATAACCATCATCCGGATGTTGACATTTCTTAACCCCTCCTTCAGAATAAGCGTTTGCGCATCACTTTCGGATACAACACCAAAAGCAAAGAGCATTATGGGATTATGATGTACCATAAGAACAGACTTATAAAGTCATACGTGAAAGTGAACTGCCAATGTAAGGTAACCTGAAACGATCGTGTGTTGCTTCAGCTTCTTTATTCCCATAAATCCAATACTGAAAGCGGCGGTTTTGCGTTTCTAACAGGCCGAGAGGAGAGGCGTGGGCGTTATTGGTGTTATAGAGTGCAATTTTCTTCAGCCCACTCACAACAAACAAGACTTTGATGACACCGATAAATACAGGTGCGCTGTTTATCACTCTGCTGCTATTTACTCTAAATCATGCCCTTGGGTTGCTTTGATAGAAAGACACTATTTTGTACAGGAAGATCATGCACAACCTCAGCATAAAGCTGGAGGAGTACTGGAACGAAATCCGCTACAAACGAAAGAAAGAGGATCCAAAGTGCACCGTGGCGGTAGAGGATGTGTTGTGAGTATTGCTGTCAAGAATCTGTCAGTAGCCATACAAATCACAAGTTTGTTTGTTTTCTCACTCACTCTTCACTTGTCACAAACCTGTTTGCGCTTTGTCGAACATAAAAGAAGATATTTTGGAAACTTGTGACCATTGACATCCATATTTGTTTTTACTATGGATGTCAATGGTTACCTTTTTCCAACATTCTTCAAAATATCTTCGTTCTCACTCTATTTTGATGGTCAGTTGGTTGAATTTAAGTTACATTGCAACTAACTGTCATTAGATTATTAGGTTGACTGTTAGGTTGGGGTTAGGGTTGCTGGCTCGTACCCAGGGGGGGTTCGGGTGGTTTGAAAGAACTACCCTGCCCCCACTGACAAACATCCAGAGTGTGAAATTGGTCCAGAATTTTTGCCACACTCTCATTTGACCTTTTTTGACTGCTATGTCATCATAAATAGTGGAAATAACCCATCAAATGTTTTAAGAAAACGCACAATATGATATAAGTGAAGTCAACTTTCAATATTGACCGACTGTTGTTAAAAAAACATTTTACGAATAGCCTAACTTTTATTATAAATCTTGAATCTTATTCTTGAGAAAAAAAATTGACCAATGAAAAGCTCCGAAGCACCAAAAGCAGCATATTAAAGTAAATTTTTTTACTATTTAGGCTGTGTATAAGAATCCAAAATCAAACAAAAAGTTCTCAGGGGTAGCTTAAATAATATGTCAGTGCCCTTTGTGTAAAGGATTCATCAGAATAAACAGCAAAATCAGTCCAAGGCATCAGTTGTACATCAACATACTAAAATAAAAGTCTCAGCCATTTCCGGTTGCTTGGATTTTAAGATCAACATCTGTTTATAACATTATACTAAAACTAAGTTCAAGTACACTGTATTGTGCACTTAAGAAGAACCTAATGCAGGACTAGAATCAATATAGCTTCTAGTAAGGACAGTTTATTCCAGTCTCTGATCTCTGATGTTTGGAGACAAACTGGGTGAGAATGTTTACATTTCGCAAGTTATTTGTCATCAGAATTATCTAGTAGTGTTATCTTAAAGGACAATCGTGGCTGGAGCTCACAGTGGGGGTAACATCCTGCACCATCCTGCTTTTACTGTCATTTTAAACGTGTCACCTCTGACACCTGTGGCAAAATCTCTAAGGAATGCCTATAAAAGACAGTGTGAGATTTAGATAACTGCACTTCAAAAAGAGATTTACTTCTTGAGAGTTTTTGTCTTGTATCTAGTTTAAATATCTAAAGAAGCGTTTCTTAGTTAAGCAAAACATACTGTCTTGTTTTTAGAAATAATAATTCTAAATTAAGTGAGTTTTTCCTTAAAACAAGCTAAACAATCTGCTAATGGGGTAAGCAAAATAATCTTATGTCAAAAGGGAAAATAAGATTATTTGGCTCACCCCATTGGCAGATTATTCAGCATTTTTTAAAGGAGAAACTTGCTTAATTTTGGCATTTTATTTCTTAAAACAAGTTATGTTTTTTTGTCATGAAAATGCCTCTAGATTTAAGAAATTTTAGATATTTAGATTAAAAACAAGAAAAAAACTCTAAGAAAAAGAAAATATTTTTTTTGCTATGTATAGTACAATCAGCACATTCTCAATACACAATCTGCTTTAAAGGGCCATGAAACCCCCTCGTTTCAGCAGGGTGTTTTCACACCTCTACTTTGGAAAAAGTCAGAAAAGTGGGCGTGTCCAGCTCTGTTTAGGGGGGAGTGTCGGAGGAACTAAAGTGGGAGGGTGTGGGAGTGTCTATTTGGGCACGCGCGAGTTTCAGTCAAAATACTCACACACAGGAGAAAGTGATGGTGTTTAACCTACATGGACATCTGTAGTGAAATTATTTGCCAAATTATTAAATGGTGGACTTTAACTGCAGTTTGGCTCTTTGATTCAGGGAATTCATTCATGCCCCTCGTGACAAACGAGATATTTGATTCGAGGATCTGCTGTAAGCGTGTATTTTTCATGCAATGTTTGATACCGCACGGCGAATGAGAGAAAAAAAACTCAGCATTTTCCGGAAACTTAGATGCACACGGAAGGTAGCGTCAGAAAGCCGTGTGTGTTATTCCGGTCACAAAATACGGTAAAAACCCTACACGAGGTTAAAGTTTGGTTGTGGTCCTAACATGTTTGCACTCGGTGCAATAGTCAACTTAGTTCGATACGAACAAACTGAATAAACAAAGAGCACTGGTCGCTCACTTACCAAATCTGTAGAGACAGGACAATCACCAGCAACAAGAGCCACGTCTTTATGAAGAGAATACTACAAGCGAATCCGATCTCAGCGTTTGCAGCTGAGAACAGCTCTTAGGTAAACAATAATCCTCCTTAGACACGTAAGTTATTGTTGTCGAGCGTTGCGTACACTGTTAATCCACGCGTGACTCCAGATAAGCTCTCACAGAGAGAAAATGAAAACGAAACTTAATGGCAGCAAACTATAAAAGCAACACTTCACGCTTGTTTTGCCAACACAACGTGGCGTCTATGTCGTGTAAACACAGTAATGAACATTAATTAATGCATCACACTGTAAGACGTAATAAGACTCACTCTGGCACAGACGTCCAGTCTGCACGCTGGAATACAACGCTATTATGTCATGACCGTGACGCAGCTTCAAAAATTCGTTTCAAACAGGAAGTACGAATTTGCTTGAAATAACGCAAAATCAACCAATTTACACTTTTTAGTGAAATATAGGTGTCCTAATAGTGTTTTTAGCAGTGTGGGACACATATATGACTGTTAACAGCTCAAAAAATGTGTTTTGGTGTTTCGTGACTCTTTAAGAACCCTGAAGTCTCTGCTTCTACAAGAAAAAAAACTTCACTTCTAAATTTCCTACAGACTTCAAGTGATGTAGTATTTTGTGTTGATGTAAAACTACATCCATTTTAAAACACATTCTTCCAAAATTTCAAATTTTATGTTCATTTGATGAAGTTTAAAACAGCATCAGAGTTAAAGAATAATGGTGGAATTTGACTTTTCCTGTTTTTTTTTGGGTGAACTGTCCCTTTAATTCTTTATTGTCTTCTCTTGTGCCGTCGTCCTCCAGGAAAGACCCAGATCAAGTGTGGGTTCAGTGTGACAGCTGTCTGAAGTGGCGGAGGCTTCCAGATGGCATCACTGAGCTGCCGGAGAAATGGTTCTGCAGCATGAACTACGACCCACAGTTCAGGTGACAGAAACAGAATAATTATGTCATGATATCATGAAGGAAAATGGAAAGATAGGTTTTGAATGAAGATCAAATGATGGAAAGAAATAATTGACATTGTTTCTAGGTCAATGGATTACCATTTTCTGTTTTGGATTACCATGCTCAAATCCCTACTACAAAACTTAAAGGGCAGATATAATGCAAAATCAACTTTTGGAAGCTGTTTGGACAGAATTGTGTGTAGGTATAGCGTGTCCACTGTCATGGAGTGACACGAACAAAACAGATCTGTTAAAATAAGATCTAAATCACATTGATTTTGAGGCTGACCAAACGTGACGTAGGAGTGTGGTTTTCGCCACCCACTGAATTGATTGACAGGCGTGTATGAACATGTTTCCATAGTAACCAAATAAACATGTTCACAGAACATTTTTTTGCAAAGAAACTGGGATTAAAAGATCTGTTCTGACTCTCTGTGATCAGCTGCATCTCAAATGAGTTTAACAAATAAAAAGATTAAAACACTTTATTAGACTGAACTGATAAACAACCTAAGGTTGGATTTATGTGACCTACAGTCAATACAACCAACAAAATGATAAACCATGATAAAAAGTGTCACCTTATTCTCCACACAGGAACTGCCAGGTAGAAGAAGAGCTAGAAGACGAGGAGGAAGATCAGAAGTCGTACCCTAAACCATTTAAACGCCAGTAAGTTATAATGATAATATATTGATTCATTATGTTATGCCATTATTAAAGATAATGGAAGCTTTACATTATTTTGCATGTGTTTATTCAGGAGGAGAAACACAAAGAGTCTGCTTGAGGAGAATGTTCCGGAGGTAAGAAGAAATTACATTAACTAGAAAATCAAATAGGATGCTAATAAATCAGATTCTCTAATTAGGTTCACCCGTGAATGACTTTTCATATAATTGTTTCATATTTGCTCATTATTTTTCAGTTTTGCACCCTTTTTCTTTTTAATTACGAGAATGGAGCTGGTTGAAAACAATAAGACAGATCTGTATTCATTTCCTTTTCTCATGATAGGTCTGATTTATTTATAAACTGATTTATATATTTAGACTGCCGTAATCGGCGCATATGCTTAATTTAACAAAGAGGTGCTGGACAACGAAGTTGAGGATCCACTTAGAGTTTATAAAGAACAATAATCAGGCAGGCAACGGTCAAAACAGGGACAAACAGATGCATACAGAGAAATCCGGAAGCATCGTCAGGTAACAGGCAGATGGTGAAAAACAGGCAGCAGGCAGGATAAACAATAAAACAAGGGTTGAACATGTATAGTCTAGACCAGGGGTCACCAAACTTGTTCCTGGAGGGCCGGTGTTCTGCAGATTTTACCTCCAACCCTAATCAAACACACCTGAACAAGCTAATCAGTCTTACTAGGTATACTTAAAACATCCAGGCAGGTGTGTTGAGGCAAGTTGGAGCTAAACCTTGCAGCGACACCGGCCCTCCAGTAGAGGTCTGCATTCCCGCGGCTGTCCCGCGGGCGCCGCGGGACCCGACCAGATTTCTGCGGCGTGGGAATTTATTTCCGAATAACTCGCAGGAGCGGTCGGTAACGGGTTTAATTTGGGATGGGAGTGGGCTGTCTAGCAATATCGCTCCCGACTCCCGAGCGACCACGCGTATGTATGTGTGTAAATGAAATAGCCCGATGCTGTGTTTAGCTTGTTTGTTGCTGTGTGTATGTGTGTGTATATTTGTGTGCGCACGCGCGAATGAGAGGTGTGTGTGTGTGTGTGTGTGGGCGCGCGCGAATGAGAGAGAGAGAGCTTTGCCTGTGTGTGTGTGTGTGTGTTAGTGTGCCACGCGCGAATTAGAAAGAGAGAGAGAGAGAGAGAGAGAGAGCCTGTGTGTGTGCTTGGTGCTTATGTGTGTGTGTTAGTGCGCGCACGCGAATAAGAGAGAGAGAGCTTTGTCTGTGTGTGTGTGTGCTTGGTGCTGTGTGTGAGTGTGTTTATACAGACAGCTTGTTATAGGCTGTCTGGACTGTATAGTTGGGTGATTTTCGGTTTTGTTCTCCATCCCGCTCTTTAGCGGGATGGGCGCGGCGGGTAGAAAACGGGGCGGGTCGAGCAGCAGGACAACAAATGCTTAATATAGGCTGGAGCGGTCTGGTTCGGGCTAAAACCTGGCGGGTGCGGGCGGGAGCGTGATTCAAAATTTAGTCCCGCGCAGATCTCTACCCTCCAGGACAGAGATTGGTGACCCCTGGTCTACCCACAAGAAATGCTAAGAAATGTTACAGGGTGTAAACCAAACAAGACTCAGAATTGTCTGTTAGTGTGTGTGCTGTTTATATGATACATGTAGTTGTAAGTAGCTCCCAGCTGTGTGTTTGTGTGTAATCAATGGTGAACCGGGGGAGGTGTGTGAGTGTGGTGCCTGAAGGGAGTTGTAGTGCATTTGGTGGCAGAATGGTAGTTTAAGTAAATGTTCTCCAGCGATCTATGAGGATTAGATCGCTGGTGATCATGACATTAATATACAAAGTGTTAAAAAGTTGACCATCCTGGTATTATTTAACCAATCTGCTGATGCTTAAAATTAATCATAACAAGATTTTTTTAAACTACATGAACTGAATGTTTTAATCTAAGTACACTGTAAAAAGCAATTACTTTAAAAAGTGAGAAAACGTAATTGTCTTAAAAGTGACAAGTTGATTTTACTTAAAATGTAAAGTATTTCTGTTCCAAATTATAAGTATTAAGATCACTTAACTTAATTAGTATAATTATGCACATAGTTTGCCTTATCATTTTAAGGCAGTGGTTACTCAACTTTTTAAAGTAAAGTCAATTCATTGCTTTTTACAGTGTACTCTGAAGTTCAATTAAACTTTTGGATTCTTATGGAATATCAATTAATAATTAATTTATTTGTTTTTTAATGAATGTCAGAGTTTTATGTAAAAAGGCTTCAAGTAGAAGCTCAGAAATCTATATCAGCAAAGTCTGTGAGTGTGTGTGCGGTTTATATAGTCTGTGTAATCAGTCTTGAGTAGCTCTCAGCAGTGTGTAATCAAAAAAGAACCGGGACAGGTGTGTAAGTGTGGTGCCTGAAAGGTGTTATAGTTCATATGGTGGCAGTATTGTAGTGAAAGTGAATGTTCTCCAGCGATCTATGAGGATTAGATCCCAGTGATTGTGACATTAATATACAAAGTGCTAAAATAAATCATAACAAGATTTTTTTTTTATTACATGAACTGCATGTTTTAGTCCAAGTACACCGTAAAAAGCAATTACTTAAAGTAAGTAAACCCAATTGCCTTAAAAGTGACAAGTTGATTTTACTTAAAAAATTTATTTCTGTTCCAACTTACAAGTATTAAGTTCACTTAACCTAATTGGTTTAATTATGCACATAGTTCATTTACTTAATAATTTTAAGGCAGCGTTTACTCAATTTACTAAAGTAAAGTCAACTTATTGCTTTTTACAGTGTATTAAGAACTTCACTTAAACTGCTGAATCCTTATGGAATATTTATTTATTTATTTATTTAGTATTTTTAATGAAAGACAGAGTTTTGTGTAAAAAGACTTCCAGTAGAAGCACAGAAATGTCTAATTGTTTCACACACGTCTTCATTTGTGAATATGGGTGACATGGGTGACAAATTATAACTTTTTTACATGAAATAAAAAATGTATAGGTCTAACATGTCTGTCTTGCATTTCATCATGAAGTTCAGGATAGATTTTGTGTAACTGTAATGTGTTAAATCAAACTAAAATAACATCCTGTATTGTCCCTGTGGTACAAATTATGACAAAAAGCAATATCAGAATTATGATTTTTCTTTTTTTTTCAGAGCTCACAGATTGAAGACCAACAAGGAGCATTAACATCAAGTCAAGCACCCAGACACCCACCAGCCTCTGTTTTGCCTGGTAAAGATGCAATGGCACATTAAAATTCATACCGTAATTGATCTGACCCACCTTATCACCTAATTTAAGGGGCTCTGCTGTGGCCTTTTGTTGTGGTAATGAAATGCTCTATTTGAAACCCCTTAAACTTTGGCTTTTCATGAGAAGCAGCACTGAAAGGGAACATGTTGACCAAATATGCGCATTCTAATATGCTTATTTGTTAGCAATATTGAAAATGGTTTTGTTGCTTTAACATTTTGTAGAATCTACATGATAAGTCTTTCTAAACATGAAATCATTTGCGATGTTGTAAATGCCTTTTAGCCAACTAAATGCATGTTTGATTAAAAACAATTGAATAAAAAATTAAATTAAAATTTATTCATTTTTTTTTATTTTGTAATGATTTTATTTTGTATTTTGTATTTTATAATGTTTTACTAGCTGGGTATCCATCACCCTGTGCTAATAGACATTTGTTTTTACTTGATGACTTTTATTAGTTTCGTCACAGAAACAGTTTCCTTCACCTTTATTCATCAGGGGTCACTTCTACTAACTTATCAAGCATATGTTTTACACAGCAGATGCCATTCCGGCTGCAACCTAGTAATTGGACAGATCCATACGCACTCATTCACAGTTTACCTATAGCGCATGTCTTTGTACTGTGGGGAAACTGTATTATCCGGAGGAAATCCACACCAAAATGTAGAAGATGCAAACTCTACATAGAAACATCATCTGGCCCAGCCGGGACTTAAACCAGCAACCTTCTTGCTATGAGGCGACAGTGCTAACCACTGAGCCACCGTGACACCCCCAGAACAACAGTGCATAACATAAAAATACAACAACAAAAAAGAGACAAATAAGTAGTAATAATAATAATAATAATAATTATTATTATTATAATAATAAAGAAAGGCTATTACAAAGGATGTTAATAGGCATTTTTAAGTATTGCATGAGAAATGAGTGATAGAAATGTCAAATTGTGCATAATAAATTATATAAAAAAAGTTGTTATACTCACTTAAGGTGGTTTTGGAATTGTGTAAAACAATGGAAGATAAATAAATCAACTGTGACTTGGCAAACATTACACCAACAGTACATGACTAAATATTACAGTCAGCCACTCGAACTTGATGGAGAAGGCATTTGGCATGTTTTTTGCAAAGATTTCTCTTCATGTTAGGATAGAAACCTAGCCAGTGACCTCAAAAGTTTAAATGGCAGTGTAAGACATCAAAAATTATATATTTAAAAAAAATTTTGTATGGGAAAAAATAGAAAATAGTCATTATTTTGCATGAATTTATTTTTTCTTCAGGTCTATCTTTAGCCGAGAGGTCTCCTTTGCCCCTCATTAACCTCACGGCGGTCTCCAACTCTCTAAACAGGTAAGAATAGCACATATAGTCTTTGTTAATGCATATTTCTACAATAAACATGTTTACTTTCCATCTTTTTCTGCCAGCAATATTTCTTTTATGTTTAGAAGACATCTAATAGACACCCATACATAGACGTCTTTGCTAAAACAAAGCTAAATCAGTGATCAGTCATCAAATAGGCAGGAAACAAACAAAAAATACACACATTGTCCACTTAAATTGTCGTTTGAGAGCTGAAATGGCAGCATGCCAAGTTTGTTTACGTCTCTATATTTTTAAACTATTGTCAGATATCTATTTATTTTCACAGACAGCCCAAATTTAGCCTTGTTTAAGATGTCTTCTCCCACAAGTCCAAAGACATGCGCTATAGGTGAATTGGGTAAGCTAATTTGTTTGTAGTGTATGAGTGTGAATGCGAGTGTATGGGTGTTTCCCTTTGATGGGTGCAACTGCAAGGGCATCCTCTGCGTAAAACATATGCTGGATAAGTTGGCAGTTCATTCCGCTGTGGCAACCCCAGATTAATAAAGGCACTAAGCCGAAAAGAAAGTGAATGAATGAATGAAACAAACCAGAGTTTGTGGCTGCACCACAAACAATTCATTCATTTATACAGTTTTCTTCGGCTTAGTGCCTGATTTATTAGGGGTCACCACAGCGGAATGAACCGCCAACTCATTCATTCATTCATTCATTCATTTTCTTGTCGGCTTAGTCCCTTTATTAATCCAGGGTCGCCACAGCGGAATGAACCGCCAACTTATACGGCAAGTTTTTACGCAGTGGATGCCCTTCCAGCCGCAACCCATCTCTGGGAAACATCCACACACACACATTCATGCACTCACTCATACACTACGGACAATTTAGCCTGTACCGCATGTCTTTGGACTGTTGGGGAAGCACCCGGAGGAAACCCACGCGAAGGCAGGGAGAACATGCAAACTCCACACAGAAACGCCAACTGAGCCGAGGTTCGTACCAGCGATCCAGCGACCTTCTTGCTGTGAGGCGACAGCACTACCTACTGCGCCACTGCCTCGCCTGAACCGCCAACTATTCCGGCATATGTTTTACGAAACGGTAGCCCTTCCAGCCGCAACCCAGTACTGGGAAACATTCGCAGTACACACTCATTCACTATGGTCGATTTACTTTATCCAATTCACTTATTATAGTGCATGTCTTTGTACTATGGGGGAAACCGGAGCACATCACAAATAATCCATATCCAAAGTAAAAACTGAGTGAGAGATATCTGTGGCTTTATGCTTTATTTTTATCCGTAATGAAAATAACATTACGCTTAGTATTTCAACATGACATTATATTTTATGTGGCCATACGTCTACTGACATTTTTTGTATGTGTGTTTTGTTCCTCCACATGATGCAGGATGTTCTTCCAGATTATTTTGCTTTGGATTCCCTTTGGAATTGTAATATCCAATAAAGCAATATTAAAAAAAGGAAGACTTATTTAAGTTCTTGTGGTTATACGTGGTCTGCTGTGGGTAATTTACTAGTCCTAATACTGTTAGGTGCCTTTTAAAACTCAATGGATAGAGAATAATGTCATGTCTTTGTATCCAGTGTATCAAAACACTTCATTGATTGTTTACAGTTTTTATGAGAAGTTCCTCTCCTAATTCATGCAAAGCATCATGGGATGTAGTAAAAAGGTAGATAACACTAAGCTTGTCTGTTTTATTTCCGTCTCTCCAGAGTAAAGCAGAAATTCTCTGCCCCAGAAACCCAGATTGAAGTGACTCCATCTTTTCCTGTTGCCCCATTCACCCCTTTAGAAGATCTCTCCTCTCAAACTCTCCATCCTGCTTTGAACAAGGAGAGAAAATCCTTGTCCTTGATGAAAGGATTGGAGTTGCATCGGGGTCCCGTATGTGAAAGAGATGCATCATCTGGGACAGGGGGGGAGCACGGCTCGGCGACGGAGCAGATAATTGAATTGGCCCTGAAAAATGAGAAGAAAGAGGTGGTTTATCATGGAGGTGGTGTTGTTGGTGAGGAAGAGGAGGAGGAGGAGGGATGGAAGCTGGCAGAGGTGCAACAGAGGTGGCAGGAAGAGTTAACGGAGGTGATGAACGACAGAGATGTGTGCCGTCAGGAGCTAGAAGAAATGAGGGAGGACAGTGCCGCCCTGGAGGAGGAGAGAAACCGGCTTCTCAGCAGAGTAAGATCATTTATTTGAGCTTTGTGATATTTCAATTGTCTGTGATAGTTATGTAAGGGTTATATACAGTGGTTAAACGATGAAACTGAAACACTGGTCAATTTAGCAGTGGCCAAACTTTATTGCACCAGTAATAGCAGAGTTTGAAGGTTTAATTAGCAGAGTGATAGCACAGTTTTGCATAAAATATTGCAATGCACACAACATTATGGGTGGCATACACTCAGAGGCCACTTTATTATGTACACCTTACCAGGTTGGACCCCATTTTGCCTTCAGAACTGCCTTAATCCTTCAAGGCATAGATTCAACAAGGTAATGGAAAGTTCCTCAGAGATTTTAATACATATTGACATGATAGCATCATGCAGTTGCTGCAGATTTGTCAGCTGCACATCCATGATGCAAATCATCCTAAAAGTGCTCTATTAGATTTAGGTCTGGTGACTGTGGAGGCCATTTGAGTACAATGAACTCATTGTCATGTTCAAGAAACCAGTCTGAGATGATTCGTGCTTTTTGACATGGTGCGTTATCCTGCCAGCAGAAGATAGGTACACTGTGGTAATAAAAGGATGGACATGGTCAGCAACAATACTCAGGTAGGCTGTGGAATGGATGCTCAATTGGCACTAATGGGGCCAAAGTGTGTCAAGAAAATAACCCCACACCATTACACCACCACCACCAGCCTAAACCGTTGATACAAGGCAGGATGAATCCATGCTTTCATGTTGTTGACGCCAATTCTGACCCTACCATCTAAATGTTTCAGCAGAAATTGAGACTCATCAGACCAGGCAATGTTTTTTTCAGTCTTCTATTGTCCATTTTTGGTGAGCCTGTGTGAATTGTAGCCTCAGTTTCCTGTTCTTAGCTGACAGGAGTGGCACCCGGTGTGGTCTCTGCTGCTGTAGCTCATCTGCCTCAAGGTTGAACGTGTTGTGCATTCAAAGATCCTCTTCTGCATACCTCGGTTGTAACGAGTGGTTATGTGAGTTACTGTTGCCTTTCTATCAGCTCAAACCAGTCTGGCCAGTCTGGCCTCCGGCATCAACAAGGCATTTGCGCCTACAGAACTGCCACTCACTGGATATTTTCTTTTTTTGACCATTCACCAGCAACTATGCCACATTCAAAATCACTTAAATCACCTTTTTCCCCATTCTGATGCTCAGTTTAAACTGCAGCAGATAGTCTTGACCATGTCGACATGCCTGAATGCATTAAGTTGCTGCCATGTGATTGGCTGATTAGAAAATTACATGGGCTGTTGTACAGGTGTACCTAATAAAGTGGCCTGTGAGAGTATATCACAGTTCAAAAGAGGACAAATTATTGGTGAGCGTCTCGCTGGCGCATCTATGACCAAGATCTATACCCTTTGTGACGTATCAAGAGCCACCGTATCCAGGGTGATGTCAGCAAACCAACAGGAAGGACAAACCACATCCAACAGGAGTAACTGTCAGCGCAAGAGGAAGCTCTCTGATAGGAATGTCCGAATGCAATCTCAGATTGTATCCAAAAAAACTCACTTCAGAATTAATGTGCACCTCAACCTATGGAACTTCTCCTGGTTCCAACAAAACTGTTCATCGGGAGCTCCACAGGGTCAGTATACATGGCTGGGCTGCTATAGCCAAAAGTTTGGTCACTCGTGCCAGTACCAAACATCAGTCAGTACCAAACATCGGTTTCAATGGTGCCAGCAGCGAAAATGTTGGACTGTAGACAATGTGAAACCTTCACTGTCTTTACCACATTTAGGAGAGTTATGGTGTGAAGAAGCCCCAAAGACACCTTAGCAACGACATAGCAACATCCTAGCAACCTCCCAGAACACCCTAGAAAGCTCCTATTTTTTCAAGCATAGCAACACCTTAGCCACTTTCCAGAACAGCCTGACTCTTGATGTCTTCTTGATCTTTAATATGTATGTATTGAGTTTATAAAAAAGTATTGAAGTTTTGTATTGCTATGTGTCCAGCTGGAAAAGGTGGAGAAGGAGAAGAACGACCTGTCTGTTCTATGTGATCAGTTGAAGAATCAACTATCAGAGTTTAGAGAACAGAATCAGAGGGGAACAGAAGAGAAAGATGTCCGACTGATGACACTGCGTCAAAACCTGTGCCGTCTGCTGGTGTCTTTCATTCCTTCTCTTCATGTAGAGAATGTGGATTACAGCAGTGACGTCACGGACAACATCCTCATCCAGGTTCTGGAGCGCATCACTTAAAACATTGGTAAAAGGTTACGTTAAATCTTATGACTGAACACTTGTATATAGGGATAGAAATAAACTTTTATATTAAGGGACAACATTTGACCTATGGAATAGATTTGCGATGGCCAGCATGCTCCGATGAAGATCTGATATGTTGACATTCAAGAGTTAGATGTTCATTTTTCTCAGAGAAATATATTGTTTCCACCATGTCCTCTGTATCCTTTCTGGCTCTTTCCACAGACCAGCCCTCTTCATATCTTATTTCTGAGCTCAGCACATACTCGTCTACCACTTAATCTGTCACTCTCACTATTTATCAGATCTGTTTTTAAAGACATCCTTCCTCCAGTGAATACAGAATAAAGAGACTCGGTGAACTTATCAGCTTACATCCATTTGTGCTGAAAATAAAACCTATGAATGTGAGCTAATCATTAAAAGGCCTATTTTATTTTTAACATCACTCTCCGTTCATCTGCCAAGGAGAGGCCGAGATGTAACATAAATGAACACCCGTATGCATTAAAGGTTGTGAGTTAATTAAATAAACTTAAAATCTTTTGCTACTACTCTTCAGACAGCATCGTTTACCAACTTGTCAAGTTAATAAAATAATAATATGTATTTTTGGTAACACTTTACAATTACAGTATATTAACAATGATGTATTAATATGTAAACTAAACATTACTTAATTATGGATTAATTAATTATTAATTATTAGTTACTTGTTAGTACATGAATGTTTGGTAATTCATGTATTAATTACCACATTAGTTTATGCTTAATTTAACCATCATAAATTCATTCATTCATTTTCTTGTTGGCTTAATACCTTTATTATTCCGGGGTCGCCACAGCGGAATGAACCGCCAACTTATCCAGCAAGTTTTTACACAGCGGATGCCCTTCCAGCTGCAACCCATCCCTGGGAAACATCCACACACACACTCATACACTACGGACAATTTAGCCTACCCAATTCACCTGTACCGCATGTCTTTGGACTGTGGGGGAAACCGGAGCACTCGGAGGAAACCCACGCGAACGCAGGGAGAACATGATATGTTAATGTATAATTATATCATGACTTTACTTGGAGGGGCACATCGTCATTAACCCATTTATAACTTCTCATGAACTCCTTATGCACATTCGTCTTGTGCGTTTACACTGAATAACACTAGTAACATGTTCTGTCAACATCAGCATCAACAGTTTAAACACAGGAGTTCATGAGTAATTAAGGATGAGCTAATGGTGATGTGCCCCTAAAGTAAAGTCATGATATCATTATACATTAACAGCTCATAAGTTCATGAAGGTTACACTTTGCTTAAACTTAAATGTCAACTAATACATTAATTAACAACATGTCCTAACAAGTAATTAAGGTAGCGTTATTAACTCTTGAAATCATGTGACTCATGTTGCAGTTAAAGTTAGTCCACGATTAGCACGTGCATTAACTCATCAATAATTCATAATGAAGTAATGTTGAGTTAACATATTAATACATCATTATCCATCATTATTATTACATCAATACATCATTATTTTTTATTTCAAAGAAAGAAAGAAAAAACAAAACAGAAACAAATACGTCCTGGGACGTAACAATTGTTATTGTAAAGTGTTACCATATTTTTTAAAAATATGTATTTATAATAAGCACAGGTCAGAGTGAACAGGATTTATTTTGAATTAAAAATATATTTGACATTTTATTTGACCAAATCTTATTAGAAAAATTAAAGCAGACACCTGCATTTAATATTAATTGTATGTATATGAAATTAATTAATAAATTCAACTTGATTAGAAAACTTAAATTGCAATAATATTTCACAACATGGATGTTTTGGCTTTCATTCTTCCCCCTGAAAACATTTGAAAAGCCCTCAAACTTTTGAACGGTGGTGTACATGCAGATTGTTTTCAGGATCATGACTCGACACCCTAAGCAAGATTGTCTCAGCAGATGTTAATTCTTCAGACTCTTTACCTACCAGCTGATGGAGAGGCCGAGTTTCACACAACACCTGTCAGTGTTATAAATGGACGACTCTTGGGAAGCTTACGTGACTGTTTTCTTGCAACCAGCCTCATTAAGTGCCTGAAGTTTCCACGATATTGCACTGGCCCTGCCAGGGCATAACAAGAGTCATATGTAATGTCTTACATATGAGTACTGTGGGATGACTGTGTCACGACCTGGTAATATAATTATTTAAAGAAGTAGTTCACCCAAAAGTCACCGTTAACTTCTAATATGACTTTCCCCTGCTGTAGACATGTTAAATCACTATTTATGAACATAACGAAAGTCAGTATGTTCTTGCACTGTCAAATTCGAAAATAGTGAAGAAATAAAGGTGAAAAGATATAATAATTGTAATCCATATGATTCACACATGTCTGTATTCTGAATACATGGTCAAAATTAAAATCAGTTTTCACTGAAAATCTTGCTAAGCTCACCTTGAGAGTTCATAGGAGGAGTTCTGATTGAAATTAGGTCAGGAAGTCTTTTAAAGTAAAGAATAAGTATTTTCAGTAATCAGTTGCATCTATTTACTTGATAATTGGATTTAATTCACAAAATCAACTTTAGTCACTTCCGTTCATTCATTTTCCTTCGGCTTAGTTCCTTAATTCATCAGGGGTCGCCACAGCAGAAGACCCGACAACTTATCCTGCATATGTTTTACACCGCGGATGCCCTTCCAGCTGCAACCCAGTACTGGGAAACACTCATACACTCTTAATTTACACACATAGATACGGCCAATTTTTTTTATTCAATTGACATATAGTGCATGTCTTTGGACTTGTGGGGGAAACCAGAGCACCTGGAGGTAACCTGCTTGAACACTGGAAGAACATGCAAACTTCACACAGAAACCCCAACTGGCCCAGCTTGGACTCAAACCAGCGACCTTCTTGCTGTGAGGCGACAGTACTAACCACTGAGCCACCATGGTGTCACTTTATTTGTGCAAATTTGCTGTTGTCAGTTAAGACCCATTTTTGGTTAGAGCTTCAAAAACAAACTGGTAAGAAATAAAACATGATAAAAGTTTATAGATTTTAGATAAAACATTATTTTATACTCACAAAATAAATATCTGTTTTAGCTTGATGGTAGCTGGCAGCTTTGTGTTTGCATCTTTTGTTTACAAAAAATTTCCACTTTATGAAAAGTTTGAACTTTGAAGGGGAAAATGTCAGATTGTCATGAAAAGCGCATCAATTTGAGTTAGACACTCTTTCAATTTTCTCTAATCTGAAAAGTTGATAGGGAATTACCCAAAAGTTAAAAATATAATATGAAATCTGCAATGCTCTAGAGCAGAGATGACCAAAGTAGGGCCCCAAAATTGGCCCACTGTAACATTTGCTTTAGCCCACCATCTCATCTGAGAGGAGAGTATGATGGAGAGGGTTGGGGCGAATGCCTTTAACACAGAGATTGTAATTGTTAATTTGACTTTACCATTTTTTGTTTTATTGCTGGAAAAAAGCAAACTGAAATAAAATGTTTCAATTAAATGTTGTAAATGAATGTAATTTAATAAAATTTAAACACTGTCACTCGATGGATATGAGATTATGCAGAAGACATCGGCGAGCAAATCAAGAACCAAAGTCAAATAAAAAACGACTTTAATTCTGTTATAAATTAGATTGCTTTGTTTTTACTGTAGCCTAAAAAGTTAATTATAAAATAAAAAATTACTGTATTTGTTAATATAATGCTATGTTTTCTAGTCGTTTTTAAATTTTAATAAATAAAGTAGAAAATTACTCATTGCAACTATATTTACCTTTTGCCCATAGCCTCAATCAAGTTTAGTTTTTGGCCCTTCATGAAAAAAAGTTTGGGCACCCCTCTGCTCCAGAGTCTATGTAAGCAAGTTTCTGAATGCTGAATCCAATCAGTGACCATATAAAAATGAAAAGGAAGAATTCCCAGAATACTGTTTACCAGAAGCATTAAAATACGAAAGCATTATGTTAAATTACAGATTCAACAGATCAGCATATTGTTTTCCTTCTTGGTTCCACAGATTGCTGGAAATATCCAGTAAATATCCCTTTAAAGTTTTATTTTGCTTCTAATTAGAACATTAGCCTTTTCATAATTAATCATGGATCACTAAACCTCAACTTAACGAATATGTTTCACATAACACAATTGTTCATACTTTAGCTAGCTAGCTGTTTCATATACACATATTCGCATACTAAATCCGCCCTAAAGTATTTAAATAAAATTATCCCAAATCGTAGTATGCTTGAAAATGTCCGGTAAATATTTATTTTATATTGCACACAGTACATTGCGCTTTTGAGGTGACGCAAACGCAGGTGAAAAGTGTAAATAAACTACAAACATGGTGGACGCGCGAGACCAAGCATTAAGTAGACAGGCTTCGACAAAGTTGTTTGAATGACTGTTAATTAATATTTAGCCCACTGTAAAATAATGAAATCGCATTTTCTGTGTTATATTTCATCTGCAACAACAATACTGAACTTATATAAAGGCGTGTTTGGACCTTGGAAGCATAATTATCCAAGCACGTGAAGAGTGAATAGGCGATTATCCTGCTGCTGTTTCTCCAATAAGGTAGGGAAATAACTAAGACAGTAATGTGTGTATGATTGACAGGGCTCATAACAACACAACAATTAACGAGGAAGTGGCATGTCTCAAAGCTTGCAAACTCTTCTGTTACACACTCAAAACAAAAGTAGGCCTATTTTTCCTTAACAAAAAAGTAAATACTTTTAGCAGGCCTGTAGCCAGAGGGGTTTGAGTGGTTCGGAAGACCCATCCCCCACTGAAGTTCCAGTATTGGTCCCATACATGAGCTCATTTGTCCTATTTTGACTGTTAATCACAGGTTATCTAACCCATTGTTAAAGGCTAGCCCATGCGGAATCTGATGGAAGTCAACTTTCTCTGTATTATTGTTTATAGAGAAAACATTTTATAAGTAATAATTATATAATAAAAATCACCAATTAAAATTTTATAGCACAAAATGTAGCCAATATTAATACTTATTAGGCTATTGTTGTTAATTATGAATTTTCCAATGTTTCGAAAATTCTCTTCTCAATTGTAATGAATGTCTTTTTTTTTTTTTTTACAAGAAAAGCTAGAAAAATCGTGAAGCTCTATTATTATTATTATTATTATTATTATTATTCAAATGGCCATCTAAGACCCCCCTCTCTAGTGATAAATCATAAGGTAGCCAAAAATAAGTAGCCTCTTTATATTTCTTTACTCTAAATCTTTAGAAAATGTTTTTAATACCTCAAAAAGTGTGACCATACAATAAGCTAATTCAGTAAAAAATTGCTTAAAATATCACTAAAATGCAGCATTTAAACCTCATAATTAAATAGAAAGTGAGTCGAATAACTGCAAAAGAACCACCCCTGCCACAAGACTAGCTACAGGCCTGTTTAGGGTAGTATAAGAATGCGAACTGGAACGCAGCGATACTATTAATTAGCTAAACTATTTATTAGCGTTTCCGTGTTATTGATTGGATAAATGCATCGCGTGACCTGTGTAATAACTGAGTTTTTTTTCCCTGAATGAATTTGTATTTTACCAAAGACTAAACGAGCTAAACGGTTTCTTCACTCCATTTTAAATGGTACATGTCACTATTTCCCTGAATGCGATTGGTTGTCTAACCATCGGTTCACACTGCATACTGTACGCAATTCAGAGTGAAATCTGAATTAGAATTACAGGTGTGAAACATAATTTAATCAGGTGATTTGAAGGATGATAAACCTCACTAACAGTTCTTGTATTTCCTGAATCTACTGGAGATGTTAGTTTTTGGTAGAATATCAAATGTTATGGATGCAAAAAAGTAATTTAAATAAAATAACCAAACAGGCTAGACATTACGAGAACATTATATGCTTGCTGGGCCCTGGGGTTAAGCTCATTGACAAAAACTGTCCACTTTAATGTAGTGTTTCATCTAAACCGCACTGGGATAATATGGTATATCATAAAAAAGATCATTCAAAATTGTCAACATTTTCAGTTTACTTCATTGTTTGAGGCAGAATGTTGTTGAAGGTCAGTATGTGGAAACAGACTTGGAGGTTGTGTAAGAAAAAGCTTAACCTTAATCTTAAAGTCGAGAGGTCCAGAGGTCAGGCATTTTTCTTTTACTTGCAAAATTAGACGTGTCCATTTCTTACAGCTTTAGTATTCTGAATTAAATAATACGCCTAAGGTTATGTGATTTCCTTCGATCTTTACCCCCTCTGAATATCACGTTGATTTATGGGCCACACGCTGAGCCAGATCCAGCCCTCCAAATGGATTTTAATGGAGTCACATTAGTGGAGTTATTTAAGATTAGGGCTTATCAGACAGCTCAAATACACTCCTCACTTCATATCAATCCATCTCAGCTTGTACGAGGCCTGTGAGAGTTGTATATAAGGTTGCTGTTAGGGATATGCAGACAATCCCTCATGATTTCATTTTTCTGTTTTATGGTTTTCTTGCCATCATATTTTTTCTGGACAACTAAAGGGATGCCATTTAAGTTAAAGGGATAGTTCACTCTAAAATTCTAATTTGCTGTAAGTTTAAAGGTGCAACAGGTGATTGTATCTTTTTCAGAAACTTTTTTGTTATTATAATTGAAAGTTTCTTCTAGATAGCAATTAATAAATTAAGTGGCCCAAATGTTTATTTATATGTAATATTCTGTGGAAGGTGTAGGACCAAGAAAAGTTCATCTAATCAAAATGTTTGGTCTGAACATTATGAAATGCTGTCCTGTCGAAGTAAGTTATTTTTATTCCTCTGGACACCCTGTTTGAAAAGAAAAGATAATGTCATCGGCGCATTCATGGACATGTTTCAGGCAGAGAATGGCAGGCAAACATTAACAATCTACTTTCTTTTTTTAACGTTTGGTATCAAGTTTGGTATAATTAGTTTTGGCATCATGTATTGTAGTGACGTTGACTAGGACACGTTAATGCGATCAGGAGGCATGGCTTTGGATGGCATCCATTTGTTAAGTGGTGACGTATGGAATACTGTTTCTGGGTCCAAGCCGCTACTCGTTTAAATTGAGAAAATATTTATTTATGGCCGAGGTATTACCCTCCTTTGAATATTTTTTCTTTTAAATTTTTCTTTTAATATTTCCAAAATAATGTTTGACAGAGCAAGGAAAATTTATATGGTATGTCTGATCATATTTTTTCTTCTTCAGGAGAAAGTCTTTTTTGTTTTATTTTGGCTAGAATAAAAGCAGGTTTTCATTTAATTTCTTTTTATTTTAAGGTCAAAATTATTAGCCCCTTTAAGCTATATTTTTGATAGTCAACAGAACAAACCATAGTTATACAATAACTTGCCTAATTACTCTAACCTGCCTAGTTAACCTAATTAACCTAGTTAAGCCTTTAAATGTCCCTTTAAGCTGTATAGAAGTGTCTTGAAAAATATCTAGTAAAATAGTATTTACTGTCATCATGGCAATGATAAAATAAATCAGTTATTAGAGATGAGTTATTAAAACTATTATGTTTAGAAATGTGTTGATAAAATCTTCTCTCAGTTAAACAGAAATTAGGAAAAAATAAACAGTGAGGCGAATAACTAAGGGGGGCTAATAATTCTAACTTCAACTGTATATATAGATATATATTGCGATTGTGATTTTCGAAAGTATTACAGCACTTTGTAAACGTTTATTATTACCATTTGTTGAGTCTCCCCATACAGTTTGATTGAGTACTTGAACCTGGAAGCTGCTTCACGTGACGTCACACACTTAACAAGCGGATTTGCAGGCTTGGACGTAGGCATTCAATGCTATCAGGATAATGTTAGCATTTTCAAGATCTCTTATTTCACCTTAATATTATAGTGACAATTCAGTAGAACATTAAAAAAGATGGTTCTGAAACGCTGATTCTTTTTGATTCATAAAATGCATAATTCATTGTTCACAAACTGTCATTCTTGGTGATCTATTCTTTTAATTTAACCCCAAATTAAATAACTACAGTTCAGCTATTTTATTCATTATCAGTATTTTAGCCATCTTAACTTCATAGACATTGATTGCAATATTTTTTTTAAAGTCATTAAGTACAAAAGTCTTGTAGTAAACCTCAGTAACACTATACAGGGTGTTTCTGATGGTTATTTCAACGAGTGCCCTATAAGGTTAATACAATAATCCATTTATAATACAGTGATCCAAGTATGCCCTTAAAAATATAGGAAAGAGCATGGTCCTTGAGGAAACAAGATTGCATTGACTCTATACCTCATACTATTCTGTTTTTGTTATGCTTTTGTTAGTTAAAAATAGAGACTCAAAAATTTTCCCACAAGACAATGGCAGTTTCAAATGTTTGTGCCTACTGCTGCTCTGCAGGTGTTATTATTGTAGGTATTATTATAAGTGTGATAGTATTAAAAAAATTGGGAAATATTGCATTAAAAAAAATCATAAGTATTAAACATTTGCCTTGTTAACCTAATTAACCTAGTTAAGCCTTTAAATGTCACTTTAAGCTGTATAGAAGTGTCTTGAAAAATATCTAGCCAAATATTATTTTATATATATATATATATATATATATATATATATATATATATATATATATATATATATATATATATATATATATATATATATATATATGTGTGTATGTATATATATAGAGTACATATTTTTATTTCTTATTTATAGTTAAAACAGTCAACAACGTACATATAGCACATACATTTTATATCAAGGGTTAAGATGAAAAAACCTCTAAAGGCCATCTAAAATATTCTCCTAAAATGAGCATTTTTCTCAGCCTTCTTTATTTATATTCAGTTATTTCACTTTAAAGGCAATGAACAGAACTTATTCGTCACTATAAAAGTAAAATTACACACAGGAGTTGGGGACATATATTTTATATACAGTGCTCAGCATATATAAGTACACCAATATCACTTAAATTCATATTTTTAATAGGAAAAATAAAACTATTATGTTTAGAAATGTGTTGAAGAAATCTTCAGTCCGTTAAACAGAAATTGGGAAAAAAATCAGGGGGTTAATAATTCAGGGGGGCTAATAATTCTGACTTTACTATATATATATATATAACATATGTATTTACTAATTAATGACTTTTTTAATTTATGGCTTCATTAATTTACAGAAACCTTAGACAATTATGACGATGAGGAACTTCAGGTATTATTTGTGTAATTGATGAGCATTAAAGAAAAAATTATAGCGAGTTAGCTACGTTAAAGCAACTTTATTTTTTCATCAGAAAGTACTGAGAGGGTTGTGTCAACATTGGCAAATATTTGATAAAATTTTGACCTCAAAATTTGTTGATTTGTTCTTGATCTGCTCAAAAACATTCCCTCAAATGTCCACAAGGGGACGCTCAGTCTCCAAAACATCCTTCAAACACAATCTCATCCTATATATTTCACACAAAAGCTCAAGAATATGCGCGATCTCTCCGGAAAACACAAGAACGCATCAATTATTTACACTAAGGTCATGTCTGTTGCTATTCCTTTTACCAAAGCAACTAAAAAGCAGCAGGGCATTAGGAATCAGTGTGCAGTTATTAAATAATTAAGGCATTACAGACAGCATCTGTATACTGATGATAGCGATAGACGGCTCTTTTCAGTAAAGCGTTCATTTCAAACCCATCGCGCTTTCCTGTAGATTTAATAAAGTGATTACACGTATGTAGCCTAAATATAATGTTTAAATAATGCATATGTAGCATTTGGGAGAGTCCCGGTCCCCTTAAGCAATGGCAGCGTCACTGGGGATTGAGATCGTGATTGAATTCGGTCTGAAGTCGTAATGAGGACACAAAAGAGACGCATATTTGCCGAGAGGGTGCTCGCTGCAGAGCCATTTGAGGAGAGGTGAGCTCCAGAGAGGGGGAGCATGAGCTGTCGCTCCTCCTCCTGTAAGCTGTTTTAATGCGTACACCAACCCCACCCCTAACCCTACCCCCAGTGACATCACTCGTAGAAGAAGTGCAAAAAAGGTGGAGCTCAAACTTAAGCTCCCCCTCTCTGGAGCTCACCTCTCCTCAAATGGCTCTGCAGCGAGCACCACTTGTATTTGCCTGCTGTCTCAATGCGGCTCAGTGTTGCTCATCTGCATCTCTCTAGAAACACCATTAAGAGTCGAGGGGTTGACACTAGAGAGAGAGATGAGATAAAGAGATGACGAAAAGCCTTTTATTTTATTTTATTTTATTTTATTTTTCATAGTGAGAATAAAACATGAACATTTTCATCCATTCATTTACCTTTGGCTTAGTCCCTTTATTTATCAGGGGTCGCCACACGTAAAGAACTGCCAACTATTCCGGCATATGTTTTACGCAGCGGATGCCCTTCCAGCCACAACCCAGTACTGGTAAACATCCATACACTCTCGCATTCACACACATACACTTGGGCCAATTTAGCTTTTTCAATTCATCTATAGCACAAGTCTTTGGACTGTGGGGGAAACCGGATCACCCAGAGGAAACCCACACCAACATCGGGAGAGAACATGCAAACTCCACACCGAAATTTTAATATTAAGCCATGATTGAATTGCCTCTTGTTATAGTTATGAAATAGTTTGACAACAAGCAGGAAATGTTCATGTGCCAATGACATCAGCACATTGAAATAATAATTGAAATAGTCTATAGCTTAAGAACGGTATAGCAGAACATTTTAATGGTTTTTAAACCTTTACTTTTTCAAACCGCGGTAAACCTTGAAATTGATTATCGTCCCATGCCTAATATATATATATATATATATATATATATATATATATATATATATATATATATATATATATATATACACACACACAAACATATATATATATATATTTATATATATATATTTATAAAACAGGTTTATAAAACGGCTGTATTTATTAAAATAACATTATAGTCGCTGTGTAGTGGTGCAGTGGGTAGTGCTGTTGCCTCAAAGCAAGAAGGTTGCTGGTTTAAGTCCCGGCTGGGTCAGGTGGCATTTCGGTGTGAAGTTTGCATGTTCTCCTCATGTTGGCATGAGTTTCCTCTGGGTGTTTTGGTCTCCCCCACTATCCAAACACATAGGTGAATTGGAAAATTCATTCATTCATTTTCTTGTCGGCTTAGTCCCTTTATTGATCCGGGGTCGCCACAGCGGAATGAACTGCCAACTTATCCAGCACGTTTTAACGCAGCGAATGGCCGTCCAGCTACAACCCATCTCTGGGAAACATCCACACACATACACTCATGCACTACGGACAATTTAGCCTACCCAATTCACCTGTACCGCATGTCGTTGGACTGTGGGGTAAACCAGAGCACCCGGAGGAAACCCACGTGAAGGCAGGGAGAACATGCAAACTCCACACAGAAATGCCAACTGAGCCGAGGCTCAACCCAGCGACCTTCTTGCTGTGAGGTGACATCACTACTGCGCCACTGCTCCGCCCTGAATTGGAAAATATTCCTGAAAATATTAATTTAAATTAGAGATTTGTAAAGGATGTATGATGAGCACTGTATATAGAGTTGTAATTGTTGGTTTTAGTAATGGTTTTAGTTCACTATAATATCTCTGCTCAGTTTCTGTAAAAATCTAAGTCAGCACAACAGTTTTCAACAATATTAAACTATTAATAACACAGCTTTCCTAAATACAAAATCATTCATTCATTCATTTTCTTGTCGGCTTAGTCCCTTTATTAATCTGGGGTCGCCACAGCGGAATGAACCGCCAACTTATCCAGCAACTTTTTACGCAGCGAATGCCTTTCTAGCTGCAACCCATCTCTGGGAAACATCCACACATACACACACTCATACACTACAGACAATTTAGCTTACCCAATTCACCTGTACTGCATGTCTTTGGACTGTGGGGGAAACCGGAGTACCCGGAGGAAAACCCACACAAACGCAGGGATAACATGCAAACTCCACACAGAAACGCCAACTGAGCCGAGGATCGAACCAGCGACCTTCTTGCTGTGAGGCGAACGTGCTACCCACTGCGCCACTGCGTTGCCTACAAAATCATATTTTAAAGAAAAATAATGATTTCTGAAGAACTGTGTGACTGCAACTACTGAAAAGCAATCCGCAGTAGCCATTACATCAGTATATTTTCTACATTCTCATATTTCATATGCTTTTATTGTATAAATGCAGCTCTAGTTAGTGGAAGGTCATTTAAAACATATTTCAAAACAAACTCCTTGTTTTCATATTGCACAAACTTTTCAACAATAGTTTATTAGGTATAATTTTGGTCAACATGTAAATAGGTGTGTATTTTAATGTTCAGTTTTACCGTTTCCCCCCTATAATGACTAATATCTGCTTCACTGTATGACAACTAGCCCTAATCTCCCATTTCTGACTCCAGAGGTGGTATAAAATGCAGAAGCGTTGTCCTCGGGGGCCGCATTACAGGACCATCTTAACTGTAAAATCCTGCCTTATCTCTTCAGTTACCATGGCGATTAGAGTTTGAACTTGTCAGATCTTAACTTGAGATAGGAAATTTCTGTAATACGGCCCTGATCTGCAGTAATTCTGTGGCTGGAGTTCAGAACGAGAGCCGTTATTAGCTCATCTAGACACAATTCAACTACCTTAATAAGATGGAAAATTGTGACGGTTAAAGTTGCTCTTTGATACCAGATTTCTGCCTTTTCCTTCAAAAGAAGGTCAAGCTGGTCTGAAATGAGCGCTAAAGTGCTATTACATCATCGTCTATCAAGGATGCATTGAAAAGGAAATACCTTCATCTTTTTAAGAAACCTAGCAGTCGATTTACTCTGAAAGATTCCAGTCCACTGCGACAAAATTGGGATTCTTAAAGGGATAGAGTAGTCAAAAATGAAACCAAACCAGTTGCAGACCTTTTAAACATACACAAGCACACACAAAAAGATATTTTGAAGAATGTTGGACAGCAGCATGCCAATGACATCCATTGTATTTGTTGTTACTATGGAAGTCAATAATAGCCCCTTTCACACATACAGACCTTTCCGGAAAATTGCCGGTAATTTTCCGGAAAGGTTGTATGTGTGAACAGGTCCTTTTTGAAAATACCGGTAAATTCGTTCTGGCTATTTTCCGGAAAGAGAAGTTGTAACATTACCGGCAATTTGCCGGAATGCTGCGCTGTGTGAATGCAGAAGGAAGATTCCCGTAATAAGCGTGTGCACGTCTAGAACGTGCTGACGTGAGACGTCTGCTTTAGCCAATCACAACAGTCAGACGCATTTACGTCCGCGCGGTTTGTGAGGATAAAAGCCTTTGAATATTTTTCCAGACACATTTAGCTGCTAGAAGTTAGTCAGATCACGTTTATATGTTCTTCTTAATGCCAACTGTGTAAATAATCATCGATGACATGCTTATGTTAAGCCGTTGTTTGTTTACCTTCAAGCTTTGCGTGTGCCTGTAAAACAGCCTGTGAGCGCCTGCACACACATATTATGAACATCTCGACATGCGAAAGTGATCCTGCAAAAGTTGTTCATAATATTGATCATCCACAGAGTTTGTAATTTAGTCAAATGTTTACAAATACAAGCGCAGCCGTTTAAAGCTCATTTGTGGTGAATGATGTCAGAATTTACGGTATTTTGGAATGGATGTGTGAATGCTCTTTTCCGGAAAATTTCCGTAACGTCCTCGCCTGTGTGAACAGCGCTTTTTTGAATATACCGGTAAAGTCGTTCCGGAAATTTTCCAGAAATTTACCGGTATCACTGTGTGAAAGGGGCTAATGGCTGCTGATTTCAGTCATTCTTTAAAATATATATTTTTGTGTTCAATAGAAGAAAGAAACTTAATCAGGTGTGTCTTTAAGGGGCTAGTTCACAACAAAATCAAACTTTTGTTAGCATTTGCTCTATTTACTTTAGTAGTAAGTGCCGTAGTCCTGACAATTACTACAATTACTAAGTTCATTTTACAAACACAAATAAAGTTTGTTGGCTAAAACTCTGATGCATTCATAAAGAGATAAAAATATATAACAATAAATAAATAAATAAATCCACATGAGTTCAGTGATTTAATCCAAGCCTTATAAAGAGAAACAATTACTTTAGATGATGAACACAATTAAATTTCATCAATATTTCTTAAGGAAAATAGTTTAGTTTATTTATTTATAAAGAACACTGAAACAACAGTTAGTTGAAACTAAATACTTTCTACTTCATCCAGTATTGTCATAATGCACAGCCCTAACGTTTAGTATAATCACTTATTATTTCATATAACTCACTTTTCATTTTATTTTCACAAACATTATCGGATATATAATGTTATAACTTTTGTAAATTCAATTTGACGCTGCTACAAAACTCAGGAAGCCTCTTCTTGGACCCACATAGAACACTCTTGCCTGGTATCTCCTCAAAGCAGGGCACGTTCTTTCCAGGGTTCCTCAGATTTTCCCAAACATATGCCTTGGCATTGCTCTCCCTCGACTTCAGTTCTGGACATCTCATCGTCCCGACTCAAACAGCGTGTTGTGTTGGCGAAAGCCTGCTGATGCATCTGCCATCCCATGTGTGTAGGGCACCCAGACCTGTCCAGTGTCTGCTGCGTTTCTCCTTCAGGCTGATGGCATGTTAGCGATCAGCTCGGCCAGCATGAGGTCTTGCAGCAGCGTCTGGACACTGTCCAAATGTGCAGTGGCCTGTAATGCAGTGGAATGTGATTGGAAACAATTGCCCGGATTGTCTGAATGACAGCTAGAAACTGCTTCATTTCCAGCTCATTCTGGGCGGTAAATCAGATTTGCGATGAGCACTGTAAACTGTTTTGGGTTCATTTGGCAGATTTATAGTTAATATAGAAGTTAATATTTTGGTGGTTTACTGGAGGTAATGGCTTTGTCGTGAAATTGAGAAGAATTATGCTGACTTCATTTGTAATTTGCATTCACTGGAAATTTCCTACCTCACAATTTGATGTATATAAAGAAGAATAATGTTGAAATCAGTTTGTGCTGCTGAAAAATTTTGTGCAAAAGAAATATTTTCAAGTTTTTGTATTTTTAAAGTAACTTTAAATTAATATCCCTTTATGGTAAATTGTTATGTTAAGATGTTCTTGATAAAGAAAAGCATTCGTTTCCTTTAATTTTGAAAATTTGACACATAAAGGAATATTTCTTTTTGAGATTTTAAATATTCAGATATATTTACTCATTCATTTATTTTGTCACTTTTATCTATATTTGTATTTATTTTTCTTTCTGGGCAAATGTTTGATTAGGATTATTAATGTCATTTATAAAATAAATATGAATGAAATATAAATGAATGAAATATAAATACCCTTTTTGTATGACTGCATCTAAACTGATGAAACGTATTACGGTAAACCACAGGATAACGGATATAGCATAATATAAAACAATATACTTTCTATTTCATCCAGTATTGTCATAATGCACAGCCCTATTACGCTGACTTCATTTGTAATTGGCATTCATTGGAAATGTTTTACCTCTAAATTTGATGTATAGTTGAAGTCAGAATGTTTAGCCCCCCTGTTAATTTTGAGAAGATTAATGGAGAGAAGATTTTTTTCCAGACATTTCTAAACATAATAGTGTTAAAAACTCGTTTCTAATAAGTGATTTATTTAATTTTTGCCATGATGACAGTAAATAATATTTTAATAGATATTTTTCAAGACACTTCTATACAGCTTAAAGTGACATTTAAAGGCTTAACTAGGTTAATTAGGTTAACTAGGCAGGTTAGGGTAATTAGGCAAGTTATTGTATAACAATGGTTTGTTCTGTAGACTGTAGAAAAAATATAGCTTAAAGAGGCTAGTAATTTTGACCTTAAAATGGTTTAAAAAATTAAAAACTGCTTTTATTCTAGCTGAAATATTGACTCAATTTTTTATCATTATGCAAATTGTACTCTTTTTAAAAATAAAAGTAAACTAATCACTTTTTTCTAATACACCTTTATTATATTAGTTTTCCCCCTCTTTTCTGTATCTAGCAAAATGACATACAGTAAAACAAATCTGCTCTTCCAGACTCCAGCGTGTCTTCTAAATTCAGCACAGTTTAATTGTAGATTTTATAATCTTAATGAAGCACCAAATACATAATAATGTAAAATTAAACTAATTATTTGAAAACAGACTTGCTAAAATAGTCTGACACTGCTAAAGGGTTTAGTTGACTTAAAACTGAGTACAGTTAGCATAATTATAAAAATTAAGTCAGCGTAACAGTTCCAAGTTACAATTGGTTTAATTACATTATCTTTGTGAAGTCAACTTGTTGCTTTTAAGGCAATTGGTTTACTTGCTTTAAGTAACTAATCACTTTTTATAGTGCAGCAAGAATGTTTTACAGTGTATTATCTTAATGAATAACATTTTTGTTGTGTTGCAAATGACCTGTGGTGTTCAATATGTTTGTGGAAGTCATCAATGTTTACACGTAACTATAACGAACAATGAATCTTAGCAAATTTTCGATTTAAATAATTAATTTCTTGAACTTTTAAACAGTGGTGAACCTGGAGAATAGAGCCAAAACCTTGAAGATTGCGAAATATTTTTAGAGAAAATTTCAGAAAGTTATTTCTGATTAAAGTGTAATTTAATAATGTCAGAACTTGAGTCACATTATGCTGTAGAGATCATTGCAACAAACTGATTCAATATGCATTATAGTTGATATTTTTGTGGAAAATATGAACTTTTTCAGCTTTGTTTGGTAACTATAACAAGCTAAGGTTCTCACTGTCAATTTTAATAATTTTATTTGATTCGTTTTAAACAAAACCATTCATTTATTTAGGTTTTAAACAGCAGTGAAGTAGACTAGTTTAAAACTCTTCATGAAAAAAGGCTAAATACCTACCTGAAGGAATACAGCTCAATTCAGACTGACTCAAGATCAGTTTCAAAGCATTCATTTTGCTGTAGAATATTTTTGATACCTATCCACAAACAGCACTGACACAGAACTGGAGTCTACAGAATAGAACAGTCGCCAAAATTTTAAAACACAGTTTGCTTTTCATAAACAAATTGCTTTGAAAATATTCCCATTTAAGGCACCTGGGATTGTTGAAAACATAAGCACCGTCATTACAAACCTCACAAGGTTTCTTTTAATGGCCTGCTACTTTATGATAATCTACAGAGGATTTTTACACATACCAACCTATAAATCCACTGCCATTCATTGATGCTGGGAATGCTTTGTTAGGGGTGATACGATTCTCTTCGAGTACTGTTTTGATAGTAGACCCACATAAGGAACATTTCACACATTTACGGCTATTTGCTAAGTAACTTCTGCAAGAACATGCATGTAATGTGACATTTTCAACACTACACACAAAGGAAGGTAAATGTCAGGACGAGACCCTCCCCCCGCCTCTCAGAATAGTTCGGCTCAATCACAGGCTGCTCAATTCTCAATGGAAGGCCTTCCTGCGGCTCCTCCCATGGCTCCGCCCCCTCCTGCCATTCTTCACAGCAGTTTAAATATTAACTCTTCGAGTACAGCTCACAGTCTGCATCCTGCAGCAAAGCCAGCTGCCTTGCTCTTTAGGAACAAAACAGCTGTTTCATTCTGTCATGTTCCACAGCCATCAATTAAATAGACGTTTCTGGATTAACTCATTTAATCACTAATTTGTATTGCAATTTGGATACTTCTTTTTTGTTTACATTTAGACCTCCCAAACACGCAAACCTCATGCCTCTTTTGATATTGAAACATTGGCCTGTAGATGTTCTGACTAGTTTTTATTGTCATTGTTTGTGTGTTTTGATGAATGAATGATGTAATTTGTTTTGTTAAACCCATGTGAACTGTACTGCTTAATCTTGGCCAGAACTCTCATTTAAATTAGATTTTAATGTGCTTTTTTCCTGGTAAAATAAAGGCTCTAATAATATTTACGGTGGTTAGAATAGGTTTTATAATTGCCCACAATAATAAACTGAAATTCAATAGTTTTTTCTTTGAAATATTTTGTTTTGGGTGGCACGGTGGCTCTGTGATTAGCACTGTCGCCTCACAGCAAGAAGGTCGCTGGTTTGAGTCCCGGCTGGGCCAGTTGGCATTTCTGTGTGGACTTTGCATGTTCACCCCGTGGGTTTTCTCTGGGTGCTCTGGTTTCCCCCACAGTCCAAAGACATGTGGTACAGGTGTAATGTAATTTAATTGGCTGTAATGTATGAGTGTTTGTGTGTGTGTGTGAGAGAGAGTGTATATGTGTTTTCCAGTACTGGGTTGTGGCTGGAAGGGCATCAGTTGCGTAAAACATATGATGGAATAGTTGGCGGTTCATTCTGCTGTGGTGACCCCTGCTAAATAAGGGACTAAGCCGAAGAAAAATGAATGAATATCTTGTTTTGTGGCACTTGAGTGGAAGTAAATGGTGAGAAAATTGTCATCTTTGGGTAAATTGAAAGTTGCAATTGTTGGCCAAAGCCAACAGCACCACTTTAAGAGCTTCCATAAATCAGAAAAAAGACATTGTCACAAATATTCCACTTTACACACAAGCACACATGTTGTTTTGTTATTTACCAACTCAAATGTTTAAGCACTTTTAAGCAGAATGAATCAATAAATCAGTTTATATGAAACTTGTAGAAACGGCGCTCTTAATGGGCGGGTGCGACAAAATTTTATTATTTATATCAATATATATCTCAGACTACAGAAATTCAATTTTTTTTATATTTGCCACCAGATTGGATGGAAACTGCTTCAAACTTTGCAAATATTTTATGAGGTATTTGTCTTTAAGTAGAAACATAGCTGGTGGTTCCAGTGATATTGTTATAAATGTGGTGTGGACACTGCTATTTTATTACGTTTTTGTTTTTTACTATTCTTTTTTATCCATATATTTATCATCTACATATTTAAAGCATTTTGTTGTTGTTGACTCTTTAATATACTGTAAGGGCTCTGTGGTAAAGAGTCTGTGGTTCATTTGTGTGGAAGGCTGTCGGTGTCTTTGTGTCCATCTGCTTACAATTGCTTCTGATTGACACATCTGTCTACTTCCCAGCTATTACTCCTCCTCTTCCATGCTTGTTTTTCCTTCATTCTTTTCTCTCCACTCATTCATGTCCTCTAGTACAGTGATTCCCAACCAAGGGTAAGTGCACCCAGGGGATGTTTAAGTAAATTCCAGGGGGTGAAGTGGGAAAGATTTTCATTTTGCTTTGTACGATGGGATAGTTTACACAAAATGAAAATTCTCTTATTGCATGCAATCATGCCATTCCTAACGTGGTCCAAAACTCCTCTGCAGAACACACAATGTTAACCAGGCAACACTGGAACTCATTCATTCATTCATTTTATTTTCGGCTTAGTCCCTTTTATTAATCCGGGGTCGCCACAGCAGAATGAACTGCCAACTTATCCAGCAAGTATTTTATTTCTGGGAAACATCCACACACACGCTATGGACAATTTAGCCTACCCAATTCACCTGTACCACATGTCTTTGGACAGTGGGGGAAACTGGAGCACCCGGAGGAAACCCACACGAAGGCAGGGAGAACATGCAAACTCCACACGGAAACGCCAACTGAGCTGAGGTTCGAACCAGCGACCTTCTTGCTATATATATATATATATATATATATATATATATATATATATATATATATATATATATATATATATATATATATATATATATATATATATATATATACTGTATATTATATAATATAATATAATATAATATAATATAATATAATAATAATAATAATAATATAATCTGCATGACCTCGCTCGCTCTACTCTGCTGTATTTATACCACAGTACTCTGGTAGTGTTTGCTTTGCTTTTGCTTTTTCTGGGTTATTTATAGAAACATCCTGATTGCATCAGAGAAATACTGTGAAATCTCTGTAGACTGATGTCATTTCATGCTGTTCAGCCTTATAATCTTAAATTATGAGCAGAATCAGCTGTTTTGTCATCACTTTAGACTTTACGCTAGAGAATCATTCTAATACTCGCTCTAAAGTGATGTTGGGGAACTGGCAATGTTTCTGCTGTCCTGACGTCAACTGCAGATGACAAGTGTCTTTCACATATATTCGGAATAAGTATGTGTAAGTAATATTAAACGTTCACACATCTTTTGCGAGTTTGTTATTTAAGATGTTGAATGCACGCAAAGTGGCCACAGAGAGAGAGACATTGAAAGACAAGGATAAATATGAATTTGTAGCTAAATTGGTAGCGGTGCCAAACAGCATTTCCTGTTGTTTACATCCTTGTTTACGTCCTCGCTGCAATAAACCATTAACGCTAGACACTGTGCATGTAATCGATACATTTTTAGCCAAATCCAGCACTGATCTGAGAGAGATTCTGTAAGCTGTCCTTTGTCAAATGCTAGAGCCATAATGTTTTTTTATAATTCTCTGGAACATAATTACAATTAAATTGTAAGCACTTCTCTTTTTCTGTCATGTCCTTTGGAAGCCCAAATACAGAAACAGAACACGCTCTGTGGAAATAGAAGTGTTTGGATGGCATTTTAGCTTTCTCTGCTATAACATTACAGCGCCTCTAGGCCTCGCCCCTTCACTGCACGAGGTGTATGTGCAAGGTGAATGCACATAACCAGAAGCCTTTGTGATCTCAATAGCCCAGATGTATTTTTTTGTTGTCCCCAAACTTCATTAGCTGTAGGCTTTGCTTATCTATCTCAGTAAAAACCAATGTCTCCCTTTGCATTGAACTTTGAGCGTATTACATTCAGAGATCTTGTTTTACTTGGATTACTGAATATGCATTGCAAACCAAGTTAAAATCAACCCTAATGCTTTCTATGTCACATAAATCTGCAGATATCAGGCTAATGAGACGAGCCCTGTCTTTTTAATAAACAAATAAAGGATATTCAGTACAGCCGTACTTAGCTGGGCGTTTCGAAAACGCAAACAGTTGGCAAACACTGCTGTAGTGTCTCTCACACGTTGGCTGATCTGAAAACAAGCAGGTTTTGAAATGTTTGTGTTGAGTTGGAGCCGGACGAGGGCCTCGCATTGAGACATGATTTTAACGGCCCACAACTTAAGAACTCTTACCCCTCAGTTTGGGGTCTGGGATTCATTGTTCCTTAATCCTCCTCCTTCCCCCACCCCTCACATCACCCTTTTTTCTCCTCTCTCTCTCTCTCTCTCTCTCTCTCTTTCTCTCGTTTTCCCTCTCTCTCTCTGTCTACTTTTGCGGCCCCTGACCCTCGGTTTCTCTCTTTCTCTTCCTACTGCTATAGAAGCCAGATGAGAGCACGAATACCGGCCCACCCTACCCCCCTTCCCTTCTCACTTTTCTCGTCCCCCTCTCCCCCTCGTGTGTGTTTTTTTTCACTCCCTGAGAGCTACATGAGTAACAGAGATGGAGAGATTGAGGGAAAGGAAGAAAGAGAAATCTCTAGTGTCTTGTTCACATGGCTGAATTAGTGTTGGAGAGCATCAGCCAAGAAGTAGCAAATAAACTAATATTTCTTCAGTGAAATATGGAGAGCCAGTTGTAAATAGTGTAATTAGTGGGGTGAGTTTGGGGCGGGACTCTTTGCTTATTGACCAATCCCAGATAAGTGAGTGTTATGGAACCTGTCAAAAAACAGTCATTATTTTTTTCAGTTTTGTGACAATAGATGTACAGAAATAACACAATTCACCTTTACAGTACCCATAACATCATTTTTTGTAATGTAAAATTCAAATTAGACCAATATATCAAGATTGTTACTTATTTGAAAAAGTTATTTATGTTTCAACTTAATCTTTTAAGCTAAACTAAATTTTAACTTGATGTAATATGTTAGCCTTAATGTTAGCTGTTAGCTTTTAATCCAAAACAATGAGTAAATTCACCTATGCACCTATGCAGAAATCGTATACTCTTCCACATATATGGAGCAATGGTTTTGATGACATCATTCTGCACTTCAGCATCAGATTTTCTGTCCACTCAAATACTGTTTAGAATTTGAAGCACCCGCCCAGTAGGCTACACACTATAAATAGACTCTAAAGCTGTGGCTGAATTTGGTCACTTGTTACAACAAATCACTATTTCTACTTGGCAAATAGCACTTTTTGTACAATTTATATGATAAACAATTCAAATGCCGTGTTTTGAATGTTTTTTTTTTTCAATGAATTTAGAAACAATTGTCTTTAGCGACACCTGCGGCAATGCTATTGATGAAAAAACAGCAGTAAAGAAAGCATCTGATTATTCAAATGGACAATATAGACACGTTTGTTTTTATTTTCCTACAACAAACATGTCCCATGTCCTTTAAATTACAATTAGTCTATCCTATAGGTTTTCTAAAACAGTCAATGGGATTTTAAATTTCTTTAGAATCTCTTAACACCTCGTAAAGTGAAAAATGGATTTTGTTCACTAAAAAATGAGATCAGAAAAATATTAATGACACAATTATAATGGCTTTATGCCAATCATGTTTATGACAGATTTATGGCAGCTTTTGTTGCAACACAGGCTCATTGTGAAAACGTACCCCTGTACACATTTCTGGAGAGTGCATGATGTAATGATGTAGCCAGGGCTAAATATGGCTGCAATTCGTCTTTAATATGAACACTACAGAGTGGTTTGATGCCGCAGAGGGCTTCTATTTGTTTTTAAGCTACCAGCTGACTGCTTATCTCCGTGTGGATGGGTTTTCTGCTGTCAGTTTGCCCAGTAGCTCGCCGCTTATGTTGGCAGACTTGAAACGCAGAGAGACATTGAACTCGATAACAGGGTTTGAGTCCGGTGAAGAACAGTTCCAGAAAGCAGGCAAAACAAAAGGCAAAATATAAAAAAAACAAGTAAATAACAGGGTGAAAATGTGGTAAGATCTGAAAATGTGGTAAAAATCAGGCGGCCTCAAGGACTGGATTCTGGATTGCAACACTGTCGGTTGGGTTTAGGAAAGGGGGTGATTGGGTTAATCGTTACTTTTGAAAACACTATCGGTGGGGTTTAGGGAAGGAGGTGGGTAAGGTCATCAGTCTGTCAGTCAGTCAGTTGGCAGCGACCTCTGGTGGATTTATGCGAGAACAGCAGTCGCAAATGGCCTTTGCGAGAGAAGTTTGAGATCTGAAAAACCCTGCACAGCACCCTCTGTTGGATTCGCATAAACAAAAACTGAAAAGAACGTACCTCCTGGGATGTATTTTGCAATCTCCAGAAGTTTATATATGCATACGTATCAATAATGAACCTGGATTGTTGTGTTGTCATGGTAATGTCGAGTTGTCAAGACAAAGACATCTCAAACAATTATCAACAACGTAACTGAGCAAATGTCACCAAATAGTTTTCAGAAGCAAGCAACTTAACCCAATTCATATTCATGACATGCCATGTCGAGATTATAAAGCTGTCATGACACGTGAACAACCATGAAGTAAAGTGTAACCAGAAAGTCTTACAAAGCCCTTTTAGCTTAACTGATTTCCATATTAATGAGTTTTCATGTAATCCAATAATTTTATTACCTATTTAAAGATATTACTCTTTTTAAATCACTCATTTTCTGTCGAAGTTTTCTCCACCAAACCATAACTTGACTTGCTTCTTGTAGCTTTCCAAGAAAGTAAGTAGCTTCCCCAACGATGAGGCTTATATTTCGAGACCGTGGGACTGAGATATATAGTGTTGAATGATGTTATACTGGGCTCACCAGCAACCAGTAAGAGAGGGCTGGAGTCTCGGGCAAGCGAAGCGAGTTGTTAACACACGAGTGTGCGAGCGAATGTGTGCAGTGAAGGGGGATGGCCGCCCTTGTTTGTAGCTTGTCAGCAATTGCCTGAGACAAGCTTCCCCTGCATGTGTGAAAGCTGCTTGGCTTGAATGCCCGGACCGTACCAAGTGGCGTCAAAAGCGAAGGGGGGGATGGAGGCGAGAAAAAACGATCAGACTGGAGACAATAGGCCCCTGAAGTGTTCCCCCCAAGTTGCTTTGATGTTGTCCTAGTGTCTAGATGCTGAAGGGGACCGGGGACTGCAGGGAAGAGCAGCCCTTTGTGTGGATGTGTGTGCACTTTTTGGGCCAGCACGGACAAAAGGGAGGGGTACAAAAGCCTGGAGAGAAATAAGAGAAGAAAACAAATGATGAAAACCCAAATGATCCTGAATGTGTTTTTGTACGGCCGCTGTGTGTGAGAGGGCACGCAGAAAGGGAGAAAAGCGAGAGAAATAGGAGGAGACGCTCGTACGCGGGGGCTGATACAGTGACGGAGAAAGAGAGGGGGTGAGTGTACTGTATCTATTTCTTCAGCACCAGATCACAATACATATGTATATATATATATATATATTCGTCTTACTTTATCGTTGTCTTTTGTTCGAGAGGGGGTGGGCGTGCGAAATTGAGTACCCCCCAGAGTTAGAGTCGAAGTTGGGGTTACAAACGCCATGCTGCTATTATTGTGGTTATACTTAACGTTTACGCTCTGTTATTCTTAGTCCTTGAAAAGATATATGGAAGGGGTGAAGGGGGAGTGGATGGTTTGGAATGTGTCATTGGATAGTCTGGATGAGTTGCCCTCCATGCCAGCGTACACCTCTATTTCTTATTATTGCCTGCTTATTCGAGAGCGCCGTGTGTTGCTTTGCAAAGCAACAAGAGCTTTCTTCTTTCTGAATGTCAGGATTGTCACTCAGCGGCGAGTGAATTGTGCAATGATTGGAGCCGTGTGTGTATGTGTGTGTGTTTGGGGGGCGGTTCTATTCTGCCTGGGGGGTTTCTCAGTCTGTGCCCTCCATGGTGGTAGCAGACTGCTTTTACACTACCAGCTGTTCTGAAAACCTGCAGTGATTTTCTCTTTCTCTTCCCCTCTCTCTTACGCTAAAGGTTATCCAGTTGTCTCTGGTTTTGACACACACACACACACACACATATGCAATTTATGTTGCTTTCTGGTGTGTGTGAACCAGTTGCTGGCTGAGACTGAGTTGGGAAAGTCGAGACGTGTATTTATTGCATCATGAGCACTATAGTTTCTATGATACGCACATGCTATGTATTCTTACACTGAATGCTGATGTCGAAGTTATGTCAAGACTTTGGAGGGACACATGAGTGATGATAGACACATATATGCTCATTTTACTGTGTACAAATGTTATTGATATACATTTAAATGGATCAAAATTGCCAGAAGTGTATTACTAGTTTCGAGTATCTCCATAACTATAGAAAAAACGCTATAGTAATATTTATTAAATACTGTTGTGTATTTGAATCATACTATAGTAAAGTAATTCATATGTTGCTGTAATTCTAGAGTTGATAGGTAGTGTGGGTTTTGGATTAACATGACAAAAGTCTTGTCACTTATCCAAGACTTGACTTCTAGAAGATCCTTTGGTATCAGAAGTGGTTTATATGAAAGGCAAAGGCCTCTAGATTACGCTTATTTTACCAAAATAAAATATGATCAAGACTTGATTTTAAATTCTTTAATTAGGACAGTAAGGTCTGACTTTGCTTAGACAAAACTCTTGTCACTTAAAAGAAATAATGTCCAGTATAGATTATAAAGTCATGGTGCAGTGGAAAAAGAGTTAATATTGTGTATGACTCCCATGAGCTTGGAGGACTGCATTCAGACATCTCTGCAGTGACTCAAATCACTTATTAAAAAAGTCATCTGGAATGGCAAAGAAAGCGTTCTTGCAGGACTCCCAGAGTTCTTCTAGATGATTTGGATTCATCTTCAATGCCCCCTTCTTCATCTTACCCCAGACATGCTCGATAATGTTCATGTCTGGTGACTGGGCTGGCCAATCCTGGAGCACCTTGACTCTGCTTTCAGGAACTTTGATGTGGAGGCTGAAGTATGAGAAGGAGCGCTATCCTGCTGAATAACTTGCCCTCTTCTGTGGTTTGTAATGTAATGGGCAGCACAAATGTCTTGATACCTCAGGCTGTTGATGTTGCCATCCACTCTGCAGATCTCTCACATAGCCCATACTGACTGTAACCCCAAACCATGACTTTTCCTTCACCAAACTTGACAAATTTATGTGAGAATCTTGGGTCCATGCGGGTTCCAATAGGTCTTCTGCAGGATTTGTGATGATTGGGATGCAGCTTAACAGATGATTCATCTGAAAAATCCACCTTCTGCCACTTTTCCAAATGTTCAGCTGAAAGTCAAGTTATTATTTGTTGCTCTTACAACTGGGGTTGACGACAAGACTTTTGTCAGGTAGTGCACAGTAATTTAAACAAATCACCCAATACTGTAGTTTTCAACATCTACTGGGTATATCATGCTACAATACACCACTGTTTATTTTAGTAAAAACTAAAGTATGCTACAGTATTTATCTCAGTTTATCAGCTCACTATGTTTAATACTACAGTATGCTGTAGCATTCATTAACTGTACTATATTATGGTTCAAAAACTATATAGTTTTTACCATAAATTACTATAGTTTTTTCATGTGGATGGCATCCTAGGTTTAATCCCATTTTAAGTCAATGTTTCATATTTACAATCAATGCAATGGAGCATTCATTAAGCTGCATTGATTGGGGGAAGTTGATTAACGCAAGGCAGTGGGTTATTAAAGGATGGAAATATGATTACTGCTAATTTGCATACATATTTGTGAACTTACGACTATATTGAGGGATTACATTTTCCTTTGCCTTAGTTCCTTTATTAATCAGGGGACGCCACAACGGAATGAACCACCAACTATTTCAGCATATGTTTTGCACAGCTGATGCCCTTTTGGCTGCAACCCAGTACTAGGAAACACCCATAAACCTTTTCAGTCACACATGCAACCAGAGGAAACCCACGAGAACATGGGAAATGCTACACACAGAATTGCCAACTGGCCCAGCCAGGATTTGAACCAGCGACCTTCTTGCTGTGTGGCGACAGTGCTAACCACTTGAAATTTATTTATTTAACAGGGACAATGCTCCTTAATCAACAGTAAAACTGTAAATAAGCCAGAGTTTGCCACAAGGGCAAATTTTCAGCTGTTGCCCCCTGCCAGATTTTAAAAGGCAACCTAATATCAAAAAACACGTCATCACATGAACAATAACAGTAAAGTTACATACGCCAAAAGGATAAAACATATAATAAGAATTTCTTAAATTGTTAGACGAAAGAATTACACATGATTACAAGCTTGATTTGCTTTTAGCCATTTTTTAACTTGTATTTAAATGCTGAATAATTTGTAGCATCCCTTAAATCAGTAGGAAGTGTTCCAGAAATGCTCTAATTGAGAAGACTAATCGTGCAAAAGTTGTACGCCTAAACTGTACAGCACAGTCTCCTCTGGTAACAGATCGTGTTGCTTGACCATTATTATTCTTGTGTGTCACAAACTCACATAAAGGAGGTGGAGCATATCCATTTAAAATGTAAAAAATCATACAAGAATCACCCAAATATTTCATATTATCAAAGTAGAGAACCCGATCGCTCCAGCTTATATTCAGCATTTGTTGTTGTCCCGCTGTCCGACCCACCCCGTTATCTACCCGCCATGACCGTTCCCTCCAAGTTCCCAGTGCTGGTGGTGGTAGATGTCCAGACAAACTATAACAAGCTGTCTGTAAAAACACACACACATAAACACGCAGCACCAAACAAGCAACTCATAGCATCACGCTTTCTCTCATTCACACACATACATACGCGTGCTTGCTCGCTCTGGGGTCAGGTGCGATATTGTTAGACCGCCTGCTCCCATTCAAATTACAGCTTAGAGTTACCGAATTAAAGAGTTACCGACCGCTCCCGCGCTTTATTCAGAAATTTATTCCCGCGCTGCAAGAAATCTGGTCGGGTCCCGCGGTACAGCCGCAGGAATGCAGACCTCTATATCATAGCTCAATAACTAATGTTTTTGCATTATATTACAATGATGATTACTAATAGACTTCTAATCAAATACTTTAAGTGCTTTTTTATAAAGTGATTCAACTGATTTTAAAACTATTTGACTGGTGTTAGACCAACTAGTGAGACAATATGTAATATGAGAAAAAAATCAGAGAGTGCATAAAAACTTTTGCTGCTTCATTAGTCAATAAGGTCGTATATGTCTGAAGTTAGCCAGATTAAATGTCATAATTTTAGTGACCTTATTGGCATACTTTTAATATGTCAATTGTGAATCTAAAATGAGACCTAAATATTTAAAATCAGAGACAACCCTGAGCTTTTCTCCTTTAACACTGAGCCCCCGTGCCGCCCAACATGCCACTTTTGATTGATTCATTTATTTTTCTACAGCTTAATCCCTTTATATATCAGGGGTCACCACAGTGGAATGAAATGCCAACTTATCCAGCATATGTTTTACTCAGCGGATGCCCTTCCAGCTGCAACCCAGTACTGGGAAGCATGCAAGTTTTCTATACACAATTCTATAGCCAATGTAATGTGCATTTCTGTTACGTAGCTGTGTTGTAAACACCAAACTTTTGTTGTTGTTGTTGCAAAAAATATATAAAAGCAAGAACACGTGTTACCCTGCTTCTACAATGATTTAGAAGTTTTACCATCCTTTATGTAAGAAAAGACTATACTTGTCTTAGCGCTGTAGTTCCAGACTAGTTCTAAATCGTTTTCATGGCTTTACTGGACCTTGTAGTTGACATATTAATAGCTACAGTTTTATAAATGATGTAATACTGTGCAGTTCAATATTTACAGCAATTGATTTTAATAGATTTTCATGATGTTTGAGATGGAGCAGCGGAATATGAAAATAGCGTTTTATTTGATGCGAACATAATGGTTATTTGTCCCCTGAGTTTAATAGCAATTACATGCAAACTGAAAGTCAAGTGGAATAAAAATTACAGTGGTTTGCGGAAGCTCATTAATCATGTTTTAAAAGCATCACACATACCAATAAGGAATGTAAATGTATTCATGTTGTTTTGACTATTAATCTGCTCTGTAGTCCTCATGGATTTGTTATTGTCTTGTTTGTTTGTATGTTTGTTTTCAAGTCTTTTTGGCAGTGAGAGGTTAAAGAGGGGTTGAGAAAGGTAAAGAGCAAGGCATCAGATGTCTCCTTCGTACATCACTCTGTTGTGATTTGAAAGAAAGGTGATCAAGATTTTGCCAAGTAGGATGTCTTACATCGGCTGTAGAACAACATTCCTGGTAAACAATGCATGATGATAACCGCTATAACAGAGGCCACCAAATGCTGCATTAAAGTCTTATGTGGGATATTTAATACTTCAGGACCATCTCCTACTTTACACCATAAAGCCTTGCTGTGAGGGATTAAGGGTTTAATCTGGTTCAGTAAATGTTTTATGCTGGTTTAATGTAGTATTTCTAGATTCCAGCCTCATTAAGATGGTTAGGCATTTGAAACCAGCAGGTTTAATCTGGTCTTGCTCATTTCACAAATTGACCAAGGTGATGTTTATCTGCTTTTGGTGTAGGATAGTCATCAGGGGCCTCATGTACGAAGACTTGCATTGAATTCATGCTAAAACATGTGCGTACGCAGTAAAAAATTCAGATGTATGAAATACTGCACACACGAAATCCCAAGCATATTCTCTTTGTACATTGGAATTAACATGAAACTGAGCGCAAAACTCCTCCCTGCCTCCTCCCCCTAATAAATACGGTAATGACTCTACTTTTTCAAAACCAAATGAAAAAGCAATGGCAAAAGCAAGCAAGAAGAGAAACTTTGAATAGAATGTGAATTGGAGGTGCTCCTAACGGAGGTAGACCGGAGAAAAGCGGTGTTATTTGCAAGTTTGTCCTCCGGAATTAATAACAAATGAAAAAAATAGAGTGGAAGAGTTTAGCTGACGCGGGTAACGCAGCGGGGTCTCATTGGACACCTCGTTGGAATGAGCTAGTTGAGTGATAGTCAACCGGACTTAAGCAGTGCGAGTGGCGTAGCTTGTAAAGCACATGGTAACATTTTTTGACACTATCATTCGTGAACCCGGTTCGAATCCAGCGTCTTATGAACTCATTTTTCTTATTTCCCATTACATATCAGATTTTGCCTACTCTTCATCACGAGGAATACAAGTAGGAATCATTAATAAATGTGTATAATATGTTAAGCGCATTTGAGCATCACATATTATTTGCACATTTATTAAATGGAAATGTTTATGATTCATGCATGCAAATCCATCTTCAGATGGCGCCTTTATAGCAATTTGCGTGCAGTCAATAGCTCCAATTACATTGGGAAAACCGGCAATCACTAAAAATTTCGCTTTAATGTTTGGCTGGTCAACTGCATGGTATGGAAACCTTATATACGTGCTAGACATTCGGATTATCCCATCCCATCCAGCTCCCATTGCACGGATCAAAGATACTTTGTAGTGTGCAATTTAACACAATTGCCTCTAAAAGTCGCCAATGGAAATCAAGTTCATTTTATCGTTAGTAAATCCAAACGTGAGCGTGAAATGTGGCATACTCAAAGTTTTTGTAGGCAGCGTTGATACATGAGGCCCTAGGTCTCCGGGCCTAATTATAATAAGCACTTGAAATTCTTATAAAAGCAACCTGCCTAGGATTAAAGACGAGCTTTCAACTGTATTTCGATCTTTCACATTTAATTTGTGCCAGATTTAACTTGGTAAATCAACACTGTAAAACTTGTGCAAAGTCTTTCTTTTGGACTTATGACTTATAATAATGACTTATAAGGCTGTAATAGGCAGTAATCTGTTCAGTAGGGCATACACTGGTTTAGGTGCCATTTAATATACAAAATTGAAGAGCGAACTGAAAGACATCAGTTTGAACAAAATCTGCCTGAAACAAAGTTCTCTGAGTTGACTTCGGCAGTTCGAAACAGCTCACCATGGCGAACTTTTGGGGGAGATCATTTTGTCTCTTAAACACCTTTAAGGTACCATTGGTCCATGGAAATTATGCAAATGTGTGTTCTGCAATTTTGTCTTCTGTAACGTGAAATTTTTGGGAGATTGTAAAGACTCGGAGGGGGTTACGCTGGCTGCATCATTCAGTCTCTGTTTGCTGCAAATAGAAAACAATGCAGAGATGTGAAGCACCATGGTGGTGTCTCTCGTGAAGAACGCTGTTTGGCAGATTTTTTTGAAGCTGTTCTTTTCTCTCAGCCACCATTGTCATGTTTAGGGGTACATGCAAGCAGAATGATGCATTTACAACCCCACCTACTTGCAGCACAGAGGTGTGGAAATTTCCGAAAATGGTATACCGTCATTTAGTCTTTTCAGATTTACTTTTTTCCTCAAATAAAGTATAAATATAACTTTATTCATCATCTGATACAGCCTAAAATGCATTATACAGGGTGGGCCATTTATATAAATATACCTTAATAAACTTATTGGGAATTTCACAAAAAAACTAAAAAAACAAAAAAACAAAACAATGGTGTGCTTTTTTTTTTTACCTAACTTTATTCTTTCATGAGTTATTTACAAGCCCCCTCACATATACTAATGTGCCACAAACAGGACTTTAATTTCACCAACCATTCCCATTTTATTAAGGTGTATCCATATAAATGGCCCATCCTATATATGACCACATATGCTCACTGGGCATGCGCAAATATCATGGACATCCATACTTGCAGTCTACTGCTTGTGTAATGGTCAAATTAGAGGGATTTGACGAAACAGTGGACGATGCTCAATAGTTCAGAAGAGCAGTCAGAGAGTGATTGTGGATAGTTGTGTCTCCGTTTTCAAAAGGGTTTGTGTTTCAGTCCATCTATACTGAAATGGAACACCAGAATAACTAAAACTGGGTCTTCTGTGTTTTCAAAATGCTGTATTTTCATGAGTCAAAGATGCTGGAGTAGTGTAGATGTCAGGTCTAACTATAGCAAAATAAGACACATAAATGTAAACGCATATTAACCTTGTACAGCTAATATTCCAGCTTGGCCAGGTTGGTATTTAAGTGGTTTAGCAGGTTAGTCTTGAAAACAAATTTAGAACAGTAATCAGTCTTAGTTTTGAATGTTTTAAATTTGTGTCATATTAAATATGTCTATCATCGATGCTCTTAAATTAAGGCCACCATTTGTTCTTGATTGTCAGCCAGCTTAGCCATGCTAGAGTTCACCTAGGGCCTGTATCATGAAGCTGGATTAGCTGGTTTGCCGCAATCTTGGGTTTTAGGTAACATGAAGTCAGCTCGATTTTAATCACTCTTTGTTGCCATGGTATTGTTGAGCAGTTGATCATAGCTGAGCTACATTCGTGGTACCAAAAACCCAGAACTTGTGCAAACAAACTGAACCTTAAATGGATAGCTCGCTAATCTGGCTTCATGGTACAGTCCCCTGTTTTAACTGGCTGGTGATCTGGTCTCCTAGGCTAACTAACGGCCTGTTTCCACTGAGTGGTATGGTACGGTATGGGTTGGTATGGGTCACTTTTATCAGGCTTGCATTTCCACTGCCTAAAGGGTACCAATGGTACAGCCTACAGTCAGTGCAAACCTCTCATCTGTGTCGTTAATCTGCACCATCACATGTAGCTTCTTGTTAGAAAATAACTCCGTCATTCCGAGTTCATATTAGTCCAAAATGTTATGACAATAGTTGAACATGGCAGTTTGTTCTTGTTTTAGGTTGCTGAAAGAATCATTTGCTCCTTTGTTTTTCCGGCTTCTCTTTTGTTTTTTTGCGCTTCACTCTTGCGCTTGTCCATTTCTGAAAGGATCGAATGTCAGAAGCACTTCAATAATCACATGCACGTTATTATCATCAGCTTAAGAAGCTAGGGAGAAGTTAAGTTTGTTATTTCAAATATAGAAATGCGGCGAGCGATCGCGAGCTCTCTGGAGAAAGTGAAACCGCTCGCACTTTAGACGGCCTGGTTTATCTTGGATTTGTGGCTATTTATCAAGCAACGACAAGGTTTGTTCGAGCTCCGGTCAACCATGGCTTGTTATTATATGTATATATTATAACAATGTACTGTCTCGGTGTGTGTATTTATAAATGGTGCTTCCTTTATTTTCATTCTCCTGGCTTTTACAAGTGCTAGTAACGTTTCTCTGTAAACCAATAGCGATCAGCTGCACGTCTAGCTTCGCCTTTTGGTACCCTTTTGTTGTGCTAGGTACTCTTTGGAAAGGGTACCCAAAAAGTGGTACAGTACGGTTCGCTTCTAGGTAGCTTTTGACAGTTAAAACGGCCATAAAAGCACACCCACTCGAACCGTACCACTTAGTGGAAACGGGCCATTCCAAGTTTAACAAGTGCCTGAAAACCCTCTAAAACCAGGCTGGAAGACCAGTGAACCAACTTGGGCCATCAAATTCTATTTTCCATTTAAAATCTGATTAGGAATATTCGGACTGATGAAAAATAAGAGTGTAAAGTCTGATTTTCCAGCCTGACCAACATAGTGTTTTACCTAGTTATCCTGCTTAACTAAGAATAACAAGTGCCTGAAAACCTTCTAAACCCTAAAATGACTAGGCTGGCGGCTGTTCATTGTGTCGAGCTAAATAGGGTTAAAGAGATCTTCTCTGTAACCAGGCATAGTAAGATCCACATGCATTTCCAGTAAATACCAAGAGTTTGCCAATGAGGGAGGTAGATTGCAGGGTTTGGACTGAGAAATGGAAGGAATAAGAGGCCTTGGAGATCTGCTACCGAAGGAGGAGAAGAAGAAACGGAGGGAGGGGTTGGGATTTGATCAGTAGTATAGAAGGATGTGCCTCCAGAGAGCGCACCAAAGGAAATAAATGGATTTATTCTTCACAGTTGTCAAATATCCAATGCATAAATTACGAGTGTGTTAAGGGGACGGCTAATAACTCACAGCAAACATAAAACACATTTAGTTTAGATGACAGTTTAGTTAATTCCGGGATGCGCGTCTGCACGGTCGTAATTGTTTCATTATTTCATTGGAGACGAAGCGCATCTCAGTCAGCCGGGATTTTTTTGAGCCACAAAATAGGAGAAAGATTCAGAATCTCTCTTTTGAAAAGCGTCTCTCTTTCCAGCGCTCTCGCCTTCCCATGTATCCTCCGCTCTAATATCTTTTTGAATAGGTGGAAATGTGCGCGCTAGCCTTGTGTGCCTAGCCGCCGAGATGATTGCAAATTCATTTAGAGGTGCCTATCACACAAAGATGTGGGGATGGAGGGAGAGATGGAGGGGGTGGGGTGCGGAGAGATGATGCCTTGGGTTTTTTAAAGCGCATTTGTATTCATGTCATGGAGGAGGAGAGCGAAGAGAACGAGAGAGGAGGCGGCTACCTTAGCGTGACAGACGTTAGGAGGAGGCTAGCCAGATTAGCATGACAGGCGCTAGCAGAATGCCAAACGTCTGGTTCAGGTCGAGTGCTGATGTCACAAGCAACCGCTCGGCGATGTAAAGTGGAGCAAATCCGCTTGGAACACTGTGTCAGAACTCCGACGTAAATAATTCAATCGCAGTCAAGCACCGCCACCGCCAAGCTGCAGATTTTTAATTTTTTGGGACTGAACTTAGCGATAATTTTCAGTTATATAATGATATATTTAGCTTATGTAATAGTCTTAGGTTAAATGCTCAAAAAAACATGTTTGAGTTTTGTTGTGTAGCCACTTCACCTCAACTAGCAGCCATAGAAATGCACTGTGGGAGCATGTATGTTTAGCATGGAGGTTGTTGGGGAGCTTGGTATGAGAGATAGCAATGGAGATGTCATTTATTGTGGTTTGGAAGCTCTGGTCACAGCATCCTCATACTTCTAACGAGTATTCTGTCTCTCTCTCTCAGCTCCCCCCGCAGCCTCCTGTAAATCACAGCTTTCGCTACGCTCCGCTAGTGACACAGGACATGCTCGCACACTCCAACGACCGATTACATCAGGCGACTCACGCACACACACACGCACACGCTCAGTGAAACCAACCTACTGATTTAAGGAAGAGAAAGCATCTCTCTTTTCCTGCCTGTCTGTCTCTTTATGCCTGCCTGTCCGTCCCTTTAAATCATTCATTTTCTCCAATCTCATTCTTGGTTTCTACTGCTGTCTTCTTCTGTTTGCCATCCCTGCCTGTCTATTCCCTTCCATTCTGTCTCCATTGCCTACTTTTTGGTGTCATTCCCCTCCCTATCTTTCGGCATTTCTGTGTTTGTTTCAGTCTGTCTCACTCTCATTTCCTCGCTGTCTGTCTCAATTTCTTTCCCTCTCTCTTTTCTTACCATCTCACTCTTATTTCTCCTACCTGTCTGTCTCACTTTCTTTCGCATTCTATGTTATCCTTCGTTTGTAAGTAAGCTGTCTCACTCTCATTTCCTCCCTGTGTGTCTTGTTTTCCTTTCGGTCTCACTCTCATTTTTTCCATTTTGCCTGTCTCACTAACATTGCTCTATTTCATGCTCTGTTTTATTTCCTGTCTATCATTTCCTTGCTGTCCTTGCTTTCCTTTCTTCCTCACTTTCATTATGCCTCTCTTATATTTTAACTTTTTCAATTGTCACTTTCATTTCTGTCTCTCTCTCTCTCTCTCTCTCTCTCTCTCTCTCTTTCTCTCTCTCTCTCTTTCTCTCTCTCTCATATGTCTCTCTTTTTTGGCTCAGTCTTATTGCGTTTAGTTTCCTCGGTCTCTCTCTCATTTCCTCTGTCAATATCAGCTTTCCTTTAATATTTCCCTCCCTTCCTGTCTCACTCTTTCACCCTTTCCAGCTACATTTCCATCCACATCTTTTTTTTTGTAATTATTTTTAGTTTTTTTATCGTCATTATGAAAAGACAGTAGAGATTTCAGACAGGACAGCATTGGGGGCAGAGAGAGGGGAAGGATCGGCAAAGGATTTTGTATCGGGAATCAAACTCGCATACTTATTCAACGCCCTAAAAGTATGTACTTAACAATCATACAAACATCTTTACCAAAGCCTTTCTAGTTAAAGGTTAGTCTTGCGCGGCCATCATGTTTGTAGTTTATTTACACTTTTTAATCACGTTTGTAGTTCTAATTGAATTCACAACCAACGCGTAATGTACTCTGGGCAATATCATCGATTAGAGTATGGACGGTTCTACACTTAAAATTTACCGGAAATAGTAAACCGAGAACCTTTGGCATGCTCTTTTCAACATACTAAGATTTGGGACATACTAATTCTATTTTCAAATACTATTTAGGATGGATAGTATGGGACAGAGCAATAGCTTTTGTCTCTCTCTCATTTCCTCTTTTCTCTCTCATTCCCATTTTTCCTCCCAAATGCTCTTTTCCCACTATCTTGCTCTTCATCTTTCTCACTTTTTTCTTCTCGTTTACCTCCTTACTATCTTTCTCTTTCTTTGTCTTGTACTTCTTCCTTTTAGTTCCTTTCCTACCTGTCTCTCTGAGTCTTTCCTTCTTCATTTCTCTTTCCCTGTCTGTCTTCTTCCCTCTTTGCTTCCTCATCCCACTGTCATTTTCCCTCCCAATGTCTCTCTGTCCTCCTATTCTTCCCCCTTTCTGCTTCTCTCTCTTATTTTCGCTCACCCCCGTTTTCTCTCCCACTCCTTTTCCCTTGCTCTTTCTTTCCCTGTCAGTTTCCCTCTTTAGCTTCTTGTCTTTCTCCCTCTCCGCTCGTCTTACTCTCGCCCTCTCTCTTTCTCTCTTCCACCCCTGTCTCTCTGGTTCTGCCGCCCACACTGGGCTCATCATTGATGCGTTTAGCAGCACCGCTGAGCAAGAGACGCAGGCCATCGATTGGCTGCGTAATCGACATGGATTTTTGCCCAAAGTGGTGAAAAATATGCCATGGCTATAGCCAAGCAATTTCTCCTGGCTTCTCCAGTCAGGAAGGAAAAAGACCCCAGCAGCTCTATAATTGATATGGAGATCAATTTTCCTGCTTTGGACTGTACAGTCTTTCACTGACCGGCCCAGCCAACCGTGCGGCTTGTGGCTTCTGTCATGATGGAAGGCAGATGAAATGGTGGGAGGAGGATGAGGGAGGGGTAAGATATCCTTGTGACATTGTGGCACGTTCACTATGTGCTCTGGAGGTTTGTATGATGAGGGACCAGTTTTCAGTAGTGCATAGCAAAATGCCAACAAACCGACATGTGAATGGCATATGCTAGCTTGTCTGTCCCTGGTGTTCATACCTCTCTGTTTTTCCCTTTCTTTCTCTTGTTTTCTCCTTAATAACTTCACCATCTGTCTCTGAGACTGCAGAAGTCATTCAGGTCCAGTTTCGGGAGAAACAAGCCATGTCCTGACTGTCTGCGTCTTCCCCATTAAGACCAGAGGCCCTCCACTACAAGCCAGACATGCTGCATTGGCTGCCATGTTGGCTCAAGAAATGTCCACTCCACCTGGAGCCATTTTGGCTTGAGTTACTGTGGTCAGACCAGAACATACAAACATAAGTACTCAATCCAAAGGTCCAAGGGATTACCACTCAGTGTTTTGCACTGATTGGCTCCCTGACTGGTTAGTGGCATGGGTGATTGGAGATGTAGAGCTATCTTGGCTCTTGATTAAACCTGCAACCATTTTGGAACTTGTTTTACAAACAACCAATGCTCATTCAGATTTCACTGTTAAACAATACAGAACAACAGTGATGGCTTATCTTTTGTATTTTTTAAATGTGTGTATATCTGAGGTTTTATTGAAGGAAGAGAAGAAAAAGAAGCTAGTTGAGGGATGTCGACGGAGAGAAAATGTGTGAAAAAGAGAGATCACATCCTTTAAGCAGATCACCTGCCTGGACTGCCGAGTGAAAAGTGTTGTTGCCATGGTGTCGCTGGTTGCACGTTTCTACGGACAGTGTGTAATCATCAGCGATATGCCAACACCTCCACCATCCCTACCCCCTGCATCTCTTTTCTTCCTCCTCCATGTTTTCTCGACTGCATTCCCCTCTCTACGTTATTATATAGACAACATAAAATCCAAACTGCATTTTCTTAATTAAGTCACTGTATGCAGTTCATCATAAACGTCATAATCTTCTTAAATCAAAATTCTCCACCACTGAAATGCCTTTTTTCTCATAATGCTCTGTGAAATGAGCCTATATAATATTAGACTTTTGAACTTTAGAACAGTAGTGTAGATTTCAGCCGTCTCTTCTTTGAATCTCTCTTTTTTTCTCCTCTTCCCTGTTTAGCAGGATCCTCACCATCTGAGAGAGACTCATCTTCTCAACAGATACTTGATTACAATCAACAGATTGCTTTAGTAGTATCAAACACTCATCAGTACGTAATACATTAGAGTAAAAAGAGGGAGAGAGACTTGAATGATAAAAGGCTCCTCTCAAACAGAGGGTTTCTGTTATTGCAATGGAACAAGTATCCTTCTGTAGTCGTCACAGATTTAAGCTCAGGTTGTGGTCTTGTGTTTGGGGCTGGTCTTGACATTGTCAAGGGCATTTGTTAAGTGCTTTTCTGAAACATGATGCCATAAATGAAGGTTTGGATCATCATTTTGATGCCCAATGATGGTCAAACATTAAATTGTTATAGTTAAGCCCTGTCTCATTAGATTCACTGTCCACTTGTTAAATTGTGACATATGGAATACTGTTTCCAGGTCCAAGCCACTACTCAGTTGAATTAAAGAAATATTCGTTTATGATCCCTTTTTAGTCATATCGCAAATTAAAGGGACTTTAGTGAGGCCAGCAGGGGGCGCTCAACCTGCAGTCTGTGTGGGTCCAAACACCCCAGTATAGTGAAGGGGACTCTATACTGCTAAGTGAGTGCCGTCTTTTTCGAATGAGACCATCAAACCAAGGTCTTGACTCTTTGGTCGTGAAAAATCCCAGGATGTCCTTTGAAAAGGGGGTTTAACCCCAGCATCCTGGCCAAATTTGCCCACTGGCCTGTCCATCGTGGCCTCCTAACCATTCTCATCACTTCATCACTATGTTTCCTCTCCACCAATCAGCTAGTGTGTGGTGTGTGGTCTGGCGCAATATGGCTGCCGTCGTGTCATCCAGGTAGATCTATTTATTTCCCCTCCTCCCCATACAATTTGATAGCTTGATTAGAATCGGAAGCATAGGTATTGGTTATCGGTATTGGCCAAAATTTACATAACAATGTCATAATCTGTGTGTAACATTGGAGTTGGAGTGACAACAAGGGTAAAGGTCCAAACGCAGTTTATTTACTCCGAGTCATGCAAGCAATGGTCAAAACAGGAACAAACAATATCATGATGGAAATCCAAAAGCGTCGTTGTGGTGACAGGCAAAGAGGTCAGTGCAGGCGGCAAACAAGAAACAAGGCTAGACAATAGAATACTTTGAAATGTTACAGCAAACAATCAACAACAAGACTCAGCAATGTGTGTGTGTGTGTGAGGTAAATATATAGTCCATGTAATCAGTCTATGATTTGTTTTCAGCTGTGTGTGTGCAATCAGGGAGAGAACTGGAACAGATGTGTGTGTGTGAGGTGCATGATGGGATTTAAAGTCCAGTTCTATGACAGATTTGTAGTTCTCCAGCGATCTGCAAGTGCTAGATCGCTGGTAATTGTGACACGGTGTCATATCGATGTCATAATCCAATCCTAGCAAATTGAAAGCAATGCCGACCACTCAGAAAACAAAGCTGACACCATCTTAGCAAGTCAAACACTATTTAATGCTTGACATAAATTTCTGAAAAACACTCATGACTTGTTGGTTACGTTTTCTAGTAGCAACACATCACTCTTTGATAGTTTACAAGCAAGTTTCGTAATTTTTTTTTAAGAAACACACTATGTCCGAAAGTTTGTCATGTTTACTAGAAACCAAGTCGAACAACTTCTCAAAAATATTTGACTGTTTTCCACATCCTGTGATTTTTGATGCAGAAAAGTACTCTTCCTGTCCAAGGGGATGTTTCTTAGTCAGAGAAAGCTGCAAAGTTGAAACTGACTTCTATCAATAGCCGGAAGCCTGTCTGCGTCCAACTATCAGGTCTGCGACTTGAAAAGCTTTCTTTGGATTATAGTGTCTCAACATTGCATCATTCTGAAACTACTACAGGAATAGGACTATCTATAAACATCTTAATATACTTCTCCGTAGACCGAAAGAATCCAGTATTAGACCATATTGGGGAGTCATTGTACACTTACAAAGGATCTTAGCCGGTTCAACTTCAAAAAGAAAACATTTGCAGCCCCATGTAGTTTATTTAAGTGGATTTCATGGATTTATTGAGCTTCCCAGAAAAGACAGTGAATGAAAATAATATCCGTTGTATTCTTTGCAGAAAGTGGCTAAAAACTTGAAAGCCTAAAATTTTTGGCTTGATGTTCATCACTATTGGTAGTGTTTAAAAGGGCAATTAGATAGTAAGCAGATACCTGTACGTAGTTTAATCAAATTAGTCTGATCAACTTAGCACCTGTGCTGCAGAAAAGTAAACAGTGAGTGGCTCTTAAACATTGGGCTGGTTTATGTCGTTCCGGTTCACCCTGTGTTTCGGCCTTCTAGCTTAAAGCGCCATTTTTACTTGCGGTGCTCAGCCACCATGCTTCTCCGCTGGTGACAGAAATCCAATTTCAGCACGTCTCTAGGAAAGGATCCCTCCGGCTGACGAGAGCGATCGGAAGAGCTGGAGCGGTGGTCTCCGTTTCCCCTTGTTGTCATCTTCCTCCTCCTTCTGTTTCAGGGTTCATATTTTTCCAGGGAAGTTGATGTACCTTTGTGAGGCTGCTTGCAAGAGAAATACATTTTGTATGGTTGAACGGTATTTGTTGATTATAAATGTCATTTAATTCACATTCAGTTTGGTTTAGATACTGGATTCAGTGTGAATGGTTTTGTGACTGAGAAGGGATTTCAGTTCAGATCAGCTCCATTAAGAATTTTCATCATACATTTACATATTGATTACTAAAACCAGTGCACTGTTGGTGTTTATAGTCTCTCTGTTAGTGCGCTGACATACTGTATAGTATTTTGCTGCTCGCTACAACCCTGGCTGAAGGTCCTTTGTCAATCCTGTTCCCGGCTACAAGTTACACAGATGTGCACTTTTAGAAAAGTTTGTTTTAGAAGGAGTGTTCATCAGAACTGCAATTTTTGTAAGTGATTTTGCGAAAATACCAATTTAGATGTTTTCTTTTAAGTTTGTTTTCTGCTGTTAATGAATTAAAATGAAATCAGTTTGTTTACATTATAATTTTGTAATCAGGCTTAGAAAAAAATCATATCAACATTTAAATTTATCATCCTATATATATATATATATATATATATATATATATATATATATATATATATATATATATATAGATATAGATATAGATATAGATATATATATATATAGTCTATTTAGTTATTTGTAGTTTTCATCATAGTTATTGATTATCATTATCAGCCAAAATGTACATATCAGTGTAGTAATCAGTGTGTAACATTGGAGTCAGAGTGACAAAGAAGGTGAATGTCCAAACCCAGTTTATTTACTCAGAGTCATGCAGGCAATGGTCAAAACAGGAACAGGAGAATCCAAAAGTGTGATTGTGGTCACAGGCAAAGAGATTAGTGTGGGCGGAAAACAGTATAAACAAAAAAACAAGGCAAGGCTGGACAATAGAATACTTTGAAATGTTACAGCAAACAATCAACAAGACTCAGCAATGTGTGTGTGTGTGTATGTGTGAGTGAGAGGTGAATGATGGGATTTAAAGTCCAGTTCCGTAACAGATTTGAAATTGTCCAGCGATCTGCAACTGCTAGATTGCTGGTAATTGTGATCCGCTTACATATCGATGTTATAATCCAATTCAATCCTAGGGAATTGGAAAAAATTCAGACGACTGTACTGTGAAGATTCTGATGTTTGACGTAAATTTTTTTAAACCAATGAGATTTCACAGAGGATGGACTAATTCCAGCCACATAGAAACAAAACTATTTCTATAGTTGTAAATGTTTACGACTGAAAGTTGTGAATGTTTACGATGGAATTTTTGTCGTTTAATTGTCTAGTCAGGGTTAAAGAGACTGAACTGAGTTCACACCGCTATAAATGTGAACATGGGATGTCACGGTGGTTAGCACTGTCACCTCACAGCAAGAAGGTCACTGGTTCGAGTCCCGGCTGGGCCAGTTGGCATTTCTCTGTAGAGTTTGCATGTTCGGCCTATGTTGGCGTGGGTTTTCTCCAGGTGCTCTGGTTTCTGTCCAAAGACATGCGCTAAAAGTAAATTGAATAAACTTTATTGGCCTTTGTGCAAAAGTGTATGTGTGAATGTAAGAGTGTATGGATGTTTCCCAGTACTGGGTTGCGGCTGGAAGGGTATCCGCTTCATAAAACTGGTATGTGCTGGAATAGTTGGTGGTTCATTCCACCGTGGTGACCTCTGAAATACAGACCTAGCCGAAGACAAATGAATGAATGTATGTAAACACAAATAAAGTGAGAATACACTTTTGGTCGATAATGCCGCAGCACTATGTGTGTGTTTTGCAGAAGGTCCCGAATCAACACGCACGCGCTCACACCCTCTGATTAGTCACAGCAGCAGGGAAGCGACACTGTCAGCCATACCATTATTTATTTATCCATTTCCATAATTTCTGCTGCTTTGCTGGGGGAGTCTTCCACTTCCTCTGCTATTTCAGAAAGCATCACTGTTCCTCTCCTCTCCTCAGTGCACAAAGAAATGCCGCACATTCGATACGCTTTGGATCTTAGAAATTTGATTCTGAGAAAGCGAAAAGGGATAGATGGGGGAGGGGGCGTAGTTGATAGGTGGAGTGAACGAATGAGAGAAAGAGTAAAAAAGATAAAAATGTAAATTTGCGTCTTTAAGTCTGCCGATTTAGGCTTATGTGTGTGTGTGTGTGTGTGTGTGTGTGTGTGTGTGGAGGGGGTTGAGGATGGGGTGAGACTTTGCAGAAGATATGCTGTCTGTCTCTCTCTCTGCATGTGTGTGTGTCTTTCTCTCCCTTTGCGGTGCTCTGATGACAGAGGTGACTCATCAGGGGGCACGATGCTCACATCTACAGACAGAAAGAAAGAAGAAAGAAGGGATGGGGAGGGGAGAGAGAGAGAAATATGGGGATGATATGGAGAGAGAGAGAGTGATGAATTCAGAGCAGTCTTGCTTGACTGCTAGCGTTTATTGGCCCATGGAAGCTTCGGGAAAGATGCTAATGACACTTCTGCCGTGAATGAGAGACACCGTGTGTGTGTGTTGACTGTGATTTCAACCCAACCCCCTCAATTTTAAACACTTTGCTCCTGTAAACACACTTCTGATCAGGGAGCTGGTCTAAGGAGTATATATATGCAGTATACAGCAAATCTGCACCTCATGAGTACAATGCTTTTGTTTGCATGTTTGTGTTTGATATGTTTCTTTACAATTTTATCATCCCAACATTTGCTGGGAATCCAACCTATGAGCTTTATGATCGAACCTATGGTGGGTAAAACTCAATGGCATAGTTTAGAACTCATAAACTGTTAATGTATCTTTGTGTCAATCATGACTTTACTTGGAGGGGCACATTATCATGAACTCATTTTTAACTGCTTATGAGCTCCTGTGTTTAAATGTAACAGCTATGCGCGTCCATCTAGTGTGTGTATACATCGAAAAACAATAGAAAAGTGTTCTGTTTACATCAACATTAACAGTTTAAACACAGGAGTGATTGAGCCCTGTGTGCTCATACGGTTATGTATTCATATTTTTTACATGACTTCCTTCTAAGAACACCCACCTGTAGGGCAAAACAAGACTTTTCTGCATTTCACCAGGTTGTTTTATCAACTTGATACTTATAATTAACTAGTAAGACAGGTATATTAAAAACATCTTCTTCTGTATGCGCCTTATGGGTGATGCATACTTTATGCGAGCAAACAAACTGAGTTCAGAAAATTAATGCAACATTCTAAATCTAAATAAATATTTAACATGCAATTCAGTATGTTTTGTTTATATGCACATCATCTTAAAACTTGCACTTGCACCATGCACTTAAAACTTTTGGTTCGGAATATCTCGGTGTCTCTGTGCATTAGGGAATTTTAAGCATCGTTAACATTTACTGTTTTATGCAACGCAATCTTGTGGCAATTCATAACTTTTTTAATTAAGTGGCTAATTTGTATGAAATTGTAGGATCTCATTCGTACATTTTAGAACAATTTGCTCATCTCTTAGTGAAGGTTGGGTTTTGTGGTTGGGTTTGTGTGGCTCACTTTCTTTTCAAAATGATCATGTTTTCACGTGAATTTGAGCAAATTAGTCACTTTTCTGACAATATGTAAAATAATTATGCTTCCTTGTGAGATCAGGGGTGCGTTATCGAAAACCATCGTTAGCTAAGGTTGCAAGTTCCGTATTTACATAGTTCATTAATTTGGCATTTTCCAAATCCGTCGTTCCAACGAACATTTACAAACTTCATCGCAAGCTTTTACGTTTGCAACTACACCTCTGGAGCTGTAGTTAGAAGCATAGTTCCTGGTTGTGTTCTATTTCCCTCTATATGCGCTATTATTTTAGAACATTCTAACATTTAAACTTGGAATGCTTAAAGAGTCCCTAATATGAGTTTTTAAAAATTACCTTCCATGTAGTGTGTAACACAGCTCTAAGTGAAGTGAAATGTCCAGCCAAGGCTTGAATCTGAAAGTGTACAGTGTTTAAAACTATTGATTCATCTGTAAAAGAGTCGACTAAGTGCTTCAAATAAATCGTCTTTAGCCATTTCGACGTGACGTCTAAATGAAACATAAGCCCCGCCTAATTGTTGCGCGCCCAAACCCAGGAACATTTTTTTACCAAAAATGAATATGTATATTTCAAATACATGTGCATGTAAAACAATCATTTGCCCAAAACATTATAGGTTTTTTCATTAAAGAAGTCATTATGGAAGTTTTATGTTATCACTAAAAATGTTGATAAAATGGATCAGCGTCAAAGCAATTTCGTCATTTAATCGTTCTTTTCCCAAACGATGCATCGTACTTTGATAGTTCAGCCACGAGTTATATTGTTGTTTGGGAAACACACCCCAGGATAGATTTTTTTTGATGTTCTACTACTTGCAATACCCAAAATTTTCAGTTAGCTCAATTGTGGAAAATTAAGAGACTCCAGGTCTTCATGCCAGTCATGTGACTTAAAAGTATGATCCACTGCAAACTGGGATAAAAGTTAGAACTGTGTATTTTTAGTATAGTTGGTGGTTCATTCCACTGTGGCAACCCCTGACAAATAAGGGACTAAGCCGAAAGAAAATAAATAAATGAATAAATAAATGGATAATTTTCCCCAAAAACGTTAATTCTGTTATCTTTTACTCATCCACCACTTGTTCCAAACCTTCTTTAACACACTTTTTTAACACAAAAGAAGATGATTTGATAAATGTTGCAAACTGGTAGCCATTAACTTTTAGAATTTCTATTTTTCCTTATTGATGGCCACCAGTTTCCAATACACTAAAAATAAAACAATTAAAAACACGATGGCCTTTTTCTTCACCAGCTTGTTTGCTCAAACTGTGGTCCTGTTTATACAAAACTTGGAAGTCAAAAGCTATACAGGTGCACTAAAACAATCAACTTTAGCAAGAAACAAGACAATATTTTCTAAACTCCTCAAGTTAAAACTTCTCTAATGTTCTACTGAAGAAGAAAAGTCATCTACATCTTGGATGATTAACAGCATCACAGCAAAATTTCAATCTTGTATAAACTATCTCTTTAAGGTGAAATACCTCTTAAACCAGCTCTCCTTGACAGTATTGCATCATAATGACATCATAACAAATTCACTTTACATCGAACTCATTCACACTAAGAGTCCATAGCAAAAACCCCATGCACATCCAGCCATCATCCTGATGAATATTCAGGCAGACAGTGAGGGAGAATAGATTTCTGAAACACTTCTCAATATAGCGTTTGCAGACAAATACCTTTAGGACTCGTCTCCCATGGCAACAGTGGTATTATCTCCTGTGTATGTGTGTGTGTGTTTTTGTGTGAGAAAACGACTGGCTAGGCTATTATACCCCAGCAATGTGAAGACTTGGTCTTTAGAACTGCCATTCACCGGGCTCTTATTTTCCAGGCCATATACCTGCAACACCAGTCGGCCTTCACTCAGAAACTTGTGTGGGTATGTGGATGGCTTCTTGATTATGCCAAGCTCTTTTCTTTGCATCAGAAGGCGTTCGTGTGAGCAGTATACATTAAAGGGATAGTTCACCCAAAAATTTCAATTCTGTCATTTACGCTTCCTCCATTTGTTTCAAACCTGTTTGAGTTTGAACACAACAAAAGATATTCTGGAGAATGATGAAAAAAACCAAAAAAAAAACAGCCATTGACATTATTTTGTTCCCACTTTGGATGTCAGTAGCTGCTTATCCTTCAGAATATCATTCTTGTGTTCAACCAAGTGTGCCGCAAGCCTACGTTTGAGTGAAGGTTTCGGCCGTTAGATCGCCCCCTGGGGGCTGGCTGCAGTACAAGTCATAAAGCCCGCCTCCTCCGTGTTAATGAAGGAGACTTGAGCCCAAATAAAAAAAAATATTACACTTGCAATAAAATGTCCCGAAAGATAGTTCTGGTCGATTAAGGCACTGGTTATTGTGCTGAAATAGGTGCAGATCTTCATTTTTGTAAACAGTTTGTTTTTAGCAGTAATTTAATGCTGGGCGTGTCATCGTGATTGACAGCTGTGATTGACAGTTTCTCAAAGCGCGGCGTCTGAGCTTCGGCAGGAGACTGAAGTAGACTGAAATGTTATTATTCGATTTCTGTGTTATTTTACCATGACAAAATGAGTTCAGCAGTAAACTATAGTTTCTGACATACATGATCCTGGTGGAACTAAGTTGAAGCTAAGTTCAGGGCTTTTTTCGGGCTTTATTAGTTTGCTGATACACGCCTAGCCACCCAGATAGCAAAACACAGTTCCGGCTAGATTCTCGCCTGCCGGAGACTTATCTCTTAGAGCTCAGACTGACTAATGTTACCTCTGCTGGACCTACTCCGAATGCCTGGACTCACTACCCAATTCCAGCCCGAGTCAATCGAGCCAGATTCGGCGGCCGAGCGAGCAGGCGCTGCCGCATGCGAGCCGGAATCAGCCCGCGACGCCGCGAGTAAGTTATGCGCTGCGGCCTGGAGCTGGCGCGATTGAATATATAAAACCCTCATATTTGTTAACGTTATTACATCCATTTGTGTTGATATGACAGCAAACGCATGCTGAGAAGTTCGGGGGGCGTAGTTGTTTAGTTTTACATAAAGCGTTTGATTGGAAGCTCGACTCTGCTCATTTTCGCGGCTCCTCCTCTGGCTCCATCAGACAATCCTTCTGCGCATGTCTGGCTCCAATTTCAGCAGTCTTTTGCGACAGTTTGTGCCCGTCAAGCAGGCGTTTTGCCCTCAAGGCGTTCAATGGGAAAAAGGGCTGTCGCGTCGTCCATATTTTTTACAGTCATTGTGTTCAACAGAAGCAAAATGATGAATAAAAATAATCTTTGGGTGAACTATCCCTTTAAATTTGACATCATGAAAACATCTAACTCACTGCTGATTGGCTGATGGTGTGTTTTGGGACTCGTGTTTGACACGGTGGTCAATGGCATGTTTGTTGCATACTGCATAGCTAATGTTGATAAAGTTATCATTGGCTGTATTCATAGAGATTAGAGTTATCTCATTAGACTTCACTTTTGTACTTTATAGGCATTAATATGTACCTTTAAGGACTTGTTAGGGAAAAATGCTTCTTTTGAAAAGGGTGGTACCAGATTTTGTACCTTTCTTTCTGAGCGTGTATAGCAACTTGATGTAAACGCACCAAATTTGCATTTGTTTATTGTCTTGAACTATGAAAAGATTTGCTTTGCATTAGCATGGACACCCAGTTGATATACCCTACTGAAAAAAACAGCTTAAACCAGCCTTGGCTGATTGGCTGGTTTTAGCTGGTCAACCAGGCTGGTTTTAGAGGGTTTTTGCCCTGGGAGATGACCAGCTAAAACCAGGTTGACCAGCCTAGCCAGGTTGGGAGCCCAGCCAAAACCTGCTATGTCCAGCTTAAACCAGGCTGGTCAAGCTGGTTTTAGCTGGTTTAAGCTGGTCATTTTCCAGCCTGACCAGCTAAGACCAGGCTGGAAAGGTGGAAAGTGGCCAAAACCCCTCTAAAACGAGGCTGGTCAACCAGCTAAAACCAGCCAATTAGCTTAGGCTGGTTTGGGCTGTTTTTTCAACAGGGAATTCTACTCCAGTGTTTCTCAACCACTGTTCTGGAGGACCACTAAGTTTTGGACTTCTCCTTTGTCTGTCACACCCATTACAGGTCTTTCAGTCTCTGCTAATGAGCTGATGATCTGAATCAGGCGTGTTTGGTTAAGGAGACATGGAAATGTGCAGAGCTGGTGGCCCACCAGGAATGTGGTTGAGGATCACCAGTGTGTAGAGTGGCTAACTGTAGTATTGGTAACCTGGTAACCAGCAGTAAACAAGACAAGCATAATGAAAACAGCTGATTAGTCCCAGAGCTGGTGGTTCTCCAGGAACGTGGTTAAGAAACACTGCCTTAAAGGTGCTAATGCTCACCTGTATGGTATAAACATGTACTTTTTGAAACGGTTCCACCCCCAAAGACAGATTTTGCACCTTTATTTCTGAGTGTGTAGAGTGGCTAACTATAGTATTGGTAACCTAGTAACCAGCAGTAAACAAGGCAAACGTTTTTGAAGACAGGTGATTGGTCCCAGAGCTGGTGGTCTTCTAGGAAATGGATTAAGAAACACTTGCCTAAAGTTACTAATGTTCACCTGTTTGGTATAGACCTGTACTTTTTGAAATGGTACTGCCCTAGTGACAGATTTTGCACCTTTATTTCTGAGTGTGTAGAGTGGCTAGCTACAGTATTGGTAACCTACCCTGCTGAAAAGTCCAGCTTAAACCAGCCTAGGCTGGTTGGCTGGTTTTAGCTGATTGACCAGGCTGGTTGTAAAGGGGTTTTAGAGGGCAGCTAAAACCAGCGTGACCAGCCTAGCCAGGATGGGAGTCCAGCCAAAACCAGCTATGTCCAGCTTAAACCAGGCTGGTCAAGCTGGTTTTAGCTGGATTTAGCTGGTCATTTTCCAGCCTGACCAGCTAAGACCAGGCTGGAAATGGCTGTAAACCAGCCTGGAAATGGACAAAACCCCTCTAAAACCAGGCTGGTCAACCAGCTAAAACCAGCTAACCAGCCTAGGCTGGTTTAATCTAGATTTTCCAGCAGGGTAGTAACTAGCAGTAAACAAGGCAAGCATTATGAAGACAGCTGACTGGTCCGAGAGCTGGTCCTTCAGGAACGTGGTTGAAAAACACTGCCCTACTCCACAACTACATACATGTATTCACTAGCCTTTCAGAAGCCTTTTACATTCGGAAATGACAAGCTCTTCCTCTCCATCATCATCCGATTCTGGTTTTAATCTGCTGCTGACCATTTCTGACACTTTAGCTGTGTGAGATTTGCTTGTTTTGTTGTTTCTGCAGTATCACAGCAATGTGTTTAGACTCCGCCCTCTTCTGAAAAGCATCAGCTCATTTACATTTAAAGAGACATACCCAAAAAATGGTGTGTTTTGGCTCCCACTTAAACAGAGGCATATTTGCTAAGTTTTATTATATGCTCTGTGGATTATTTTGAGCTGAAAATTCTCAGATGGATTCTAGGGATAGGAAGTATTTGTGTTACATCGTTTGAAAAATACGTCACCTTTGAGCACCACTTGAGACGTCTGTATTTTGTCAGCGATATGCGAACACACCTTGCGCGTTTATATTTAGCATCTGCGTGTAGTGTGAATAGTCACCGGCAGATTCACTACGAAGCGGTGTTACTGTAGTGTGTGTGTTTGTGCGCTGTGATGCATGGCAGCAGTGCTTATGCTCAGTCTAGCACGTCACACCAGCATCTGTGCAGCTGTACTGGTGACTGCTCCTCTGAGAGACAACACATACACACACACTCGTACTGCAAATCTACACAGCTTATCTACCACTTATTGGCCAATGAATGAACTCGAGGTGTTTGGAGGCATGTGCCAGGGGCGTTTTCTCTGAGGAGGCAAACGTAATCGACGCTACAACAAAAGAACAAAGCGAATATAAAGAAATGCTTTCAGAAATGACACCGTTTGAGCTTCTGAGACACTCGCAGATGAAGTTTCAGAGGGAGGCAACATGTTAGAGGGAAAGTGAAAGGATAGTTCAATGAAAGAATATCTTCTGTCATCTTGTATTCTTCGTCATGTCATTTCAAAGCTGTTTGATTTCATTTCAAAGGAAGAAACATGTCTTGGTTTTTTTACAGTAAAGTCAGTTGGGTTCTGTGTTGTTTTGTATGGGGAAACACTAGTTATGTTTCTATCCAAAGATGCGAATTAAACTTATGCGCAAAACTGGAATATTGCATAAAAGACGTGCGAATACAGCAGCGTTTTCATCCAACTAATCAAAGAGTACAAAATTGTCACTTCCTGATTAATTGGCATCAAATATCAAGAGTAAAAATGTATTTTCTGCGGTAGGAGAAGCTGCGTGAATCCTTTCTTCTTTTAATAAATGACTTGCGCCTTAGATGATGCTGACACGCAATAAACATGAGGTGCGTATGGCGTTTGAGACATATTCCTCAGATATTTTGGTCCATACTGACATAATAGCATCACATAGTTGCTGCAGATTTGTCAGTTGCACATATATAATGTGAATCTCCTGTTCCACCACATCCCAAAGATGCTTTATTGCATTGAGACCTGGTGACCGTGGAGGCCATTTGAGAACAGTGAACTCATTGTCATGTTCAGGAAATCAGTCTGAGTTGATTCACGCTTTCTGACATGGTGCGTTATCCTGCTGGAAGTAGCCATCAGAAGATGAGTACACTGTGGTCATAAAGTAATGGACATGGTCAGCAGCAATACTCAGGTAGGCTGTGGTTTTGACATGATGCTTAACTGGTACTAACGGGCCCAAAGTGTGCAAAGAAAATATGTTCCACACCATTACACCAGCCTGAACCAAGGCAGGATGGAACCAAAATTCTGACCCTAGCATCCGAATGTCGCGGCAAAAAATCAAGACTCATCAGACCAGGCAATGTTTTTCCAATCTCCTATTGTCCAATTTTAGTGAGCCTGTGCGAATTGTAGCCTCAGTTTCCTGTTCTTAGCTGACAGGATTGGCACTCTGTGTGGTCTTCTGCTGCTGTAGCCCATCTGCCTCAAGGTTGGACGTGTTGTGTGTTCAGAGATGCTCTTCTGCATACCTCGGTTGTAACGAGTGGTTATTTGAGTTACTGTTGCTTTTCTCTCAGCTGGAACCAATCTGGCCATTCTCCTCTGACCTCTGCCATCAACAAGGCATTTGCACCCACAGAACAGCCACTTACTGGATATTTTCTCTTTTTCAGACCATTCTCCTTAAACCCTAGAGATAGTTGTGTGTGGAAATCCCAGTAGATCAGCAGTTTTTGAAATACTCAAACCAGCCCGTCTAGCACCAACAACCATGCCATGTTCAAAGTCACTTAAATCACCTTTCTTCCTCATTGTAATGCTCGGTTTGAACTGCAGCAGATCGTCTTGACCATGTCTACATGCCTAAATGCATTGAGTTTCTGATTGGCTGATTTGAAATTTGCGCTAACGAGCAGTTGGACAGGTGTAGCTAATAAAGCATGTAAGTATGCTTATTGGTGCTCTCTCCCCCCCCATATATATATATATATATATATATATATATATATATATATATATATATATATATATAACACATATTATGAACTCGAAGGGTGTAATGGTAAAATCCATTTCAGAAGTCTACCATACACCATTGGGATGTGTATATGTTTAATTTAGAGGGACATTAATAATCATAATTGCACAGGAACAGGTCTTCCCGTCCTCTAAAGACAAACAGCTCCAGGGTTTCAGCGACAGAGAGAGAGAAAGAGAGAGATAAAAGGTCATTGAATGGCATTTCAGCACAGGGCTCAGCTAGCACTAGCACCTTAAGGCTTTCTGTTTTATCTGATGGAGATTAGCGTTTTGTGTGTGTGTGTGTGTGTGTGTGTGTGTGTGTGTGTGTGTGTGTGTGGGGCGACCCTTTTCTTCAATCAGCATTTGTTAAAATGCTCAGAAGAAATTGTGTAATTGTGTGTCTGAGAGAGACAGACTGATGAAAAGAAAGAGAGAGATTTAGCAATGTGTGCTATGTAATGATTTTGTTTTGGCAGAGATGAGGAAAATGTTTAGCATTTTTCCATGTTGTGCATAATATTTGTACCTCTATAGGACTGGGGGTCAGTTTCAAAAAGAATTCCACAAACACGGGGAGAACATGCAAACTCCAAAAAGAAATTCCAACTGACTCAGCCGGGACTTGAACCAGTGACCTTCTTGCTGTGAGGCAACAGTGCTAACTACTGAGCCACTGTGTCACCCCTTAACCATATTAATTAAAAGAGATAGTTCAGCTAAGTGTATACGTTTCATCATTTACACTTATGTCTTTAATTTACGCTTAGGTATTTAAGCCTTTAGTAGACAGCTTTTTGAGTTTGAACTAAAATCCATCATATTTCAACAACTTTAATGTTGTTTCGAAGAATTTTTGTTTTGTAGAACAAACATTAATGTATATCATTTTAGTTATTCATTTGATTATTCATTTTTGTCCAATAAAATCAGCGAGTTTGGTTTTCTTCGTTGAGTAGAGTGAAGTAAAGAAGTACTTGCTTCATTAATTGGTTCTTTTCATTTGAAACATAATGCAAGAAATGACCTTGGGTTGCTAGAAGTGTTTGCAATTATGTACTTTGGTGGGTTATAGGCTTGAAAAATACACATTACATGCAATAATGTTCACTAAACTACTTTAGAGATTTCAATAATATTTTAAATACATGGCAAGGCATTTATGGCCAATGACTAGAATTAAATACCCAGACAGAATACCTAGAATCTGTCCATGTTTTTTGCACAGATTGTGAACTGTAAAAGGATGGTTTTTGGTTGGTTTTTACACCAAAAAAACTATAAAACTCATGACTACTCATTTGTTACATTATATGTTAGGAAAATGCCAGAAGTTGTCTCAAGTATGACTTAATTCTTATACTTTAAGCAAGTAGCAGAAAAGTCAAAACTCGAAAATGGTTTCAGGTTGATCCTCCAAGGGCTCAATGCTTAGCAATTGTAAAGAAAATCAAGGCAAGTCATTTCACTCGGCGGCCATCTTTGAAAAGCCTCTAAGGCAGTATCCTCGGGCATTCTGTCTAAATGGGGAAACACCAAATTCTCCAAAACTGTTTGCCAAGCTTATGATTTTATTACATATTTGAAATCACCAATAAAATGAATGAACAGCTGTTTAGAATTTTTTTTCTAAACGTTCAAATCAAACAAACTCATTTTTCCAAGTTGCTTAAGCTAATGTGCACTTGAAAAGAACGAGATCAAGACACCAACCTCATTCATGGCTGTTCTACACCTTATCATCCTCTGACTAATGATCGTCTGAACTCTCTGCTTTTCTGAAGTAATTCACAAATTGGTCTTGATGGTAAATCTCCTCCAGAAATGACAGCGACTCTTTGTTTTCAAGTTTGTGGGCGTTTGAGTTGTTGCTGTCATGTGATGTGCGTTTGACAGGACAGACTATACCACGCGTTCATTATATACAGATTTACTAAAACAAAAACTTTTGTTTTCAAGTGCACCTGGTCCATTTAAAAGTACAGATTTCAAGCTTGATTTGGATATATTTCTTGTCCTCATTGAGAAATGTCAATCTATAGCGATAAATGATTGGCTTCTGCACTAGAAAACGAGGCTTCATTCGCAATATTGACCGTTACACTTTTCTCCATTCAAAACTACATGAGTGACATGTCTTGTGTATTGTTATAGTCTTTGAAAAAATACAATGTATGGAGAGACTGACGTTTAATCGAAGATTTGATTCACAAAGGCGCAAAAGTGTTGGGAAAATGAAATGTTTTATTGTAAACAATATGTAATAATGTGCTAATGGGATAATATTTGTGATTGTAATTGGCAACCATTTTTTTCTTTTCTTCTTCCTCTTTTGTTTTTTCCCCCCTAAATTTCAAATAAGATTTTTTAAAAATTATGTAAAAAGGATACTTGGAAAAAAATCAAAGACTTTTTTTCAAACTTCATCTTGGATTTTGAAACAAATTAAACAGATAATGACTTTTTCTTATTTTATATACAGTTGAAGTCAGAATTATTAGCCCCCCTTTTAATTTATTTTTCTTTTTTACATATTTCTCAAATGATGTTTAACAGAGCAAGGAAATTTTCACAATATGTCTGATAATATTTTTTCTTCTGGAGAAATTCTTATTTGTTTTATTTTGGCTACAATAAAAACAGTTTTTTAAATGTTTAAACACTATTTTATGGACAGAATTATTTGGCCCTTTAGGCATTTTTTTTCGATAGTCTACAGAACAAACAATGGTTATACAATAACTTGCCTAATTACCCTAACCTGCCTAGTTAACCCAATTAACCTAATTAAGCTTTTAAATGTCACTTAAAGCTGTATAGAAGTGCCTTGAAAAATATCTAGTCAAATATTAATTACTGTCATCAGGGCACAGATAAAAAAAACTTATTAGAGATTAGTTTTTAAAAATATTATGTTTAGAAATGTATTGAAAAACAATCTTCTCTCCATTAAACAGAAATTGGGGAAATAATTCTAACTTCAACTGTACATATACATAATGTAGCATTCTGGCTTTTTTGCAGAATTGCAAACACCCTTTTTACACAGTGCAATTGGAAACCTGCAAACGTGGGGAATATTTATTTTTAAAGTTATGTCAAAGCTCTAATTAAATGATATCTAATTTAAGGGCAGCTCACCTAATTCAAAGATAAGTTCACCAAAAAATGATCATTCTCACCATTTTCGCTCACTCCATCAGTTCTAAACTTTAATGCATTTATTTAGTCTGTTGAACCCGAAACAAGATATCCTAAAGAATGCTGGAGAAAAGCAGCTACATACTTCAGTGTATTGTATTGTATTATTTTTCATTTTTGAGTGAACTATCCCTTTATGAGGGCAGCACAGTGGCTCAGTGGTCAGCACTGTCGCCTCACAGCAAAATGGTCGCTGGAACTTATCCCAGCTTGACCCATTGGCGTTTCTGTGTGGAGTTTGCGTGTTCTCCCTGTGTTGGTGTGGGTTTCCTCTGGGTGCTCCAGTTTCGCCCACAGTCCAAAGCCATGCGCTATAGTTGAATTGAATAAACTAAATTGGCCGTCATGTATGTGTGTGAATGTGAGTGTGTATAGACAACCAGAACAATTACTGGTCACTGACAACATTAGCTCTAATGTTTATTTAACCCACACACAGGTGAAGGAAGACATGCAGAACTTTGTGAATGACACAAAGTCTGTGGAAATCTGCAGTGTTTTTGCAGTTTGCGTGGGCCTACAGTGACTACATTTAGTTGATAATGAGACATGAGGGTATAAATAAAGACCTCATATAGACCTCATATACTACTTATAAGTTTTATACCCTTCTCCTTTTCTTTCAATACACACACACACACACACACAAAGATGTATAATGACATGAGTTTGACTTAGTTGTACTCTATTAAGGTGGTTTACACGGTCACACCTGTGTCCCTCTAATTCTGAATAATAAAAAAGCATACTTAATGAAAAATATATATTTTTTAGTTGGTTGGGTTGGTTTCCCACTACTGGGTTGCAGCTGGAATGGCGTCCACTGCGTAAAACATATGCTGGAATAGTTGGCGGTTCATTTCGCTGTGGCAACCTCTGAAATAGAGACTAAGCCGAAGGAAAATGAATGAATGGTTGGGTTGGGTTTGGGTTGGGTTTAGGGGTAGGGCTATATATTAAACGTTTCTAACTGTATAAAATTCATTATGACTATGGAGTGTCCCCGTAATCCATGTATACAAGCATGTGTGTCCCTGTAAACCAGAATACACACACTTTCCTTTCATTAGTCTCTATGTCGATGCATGTTTGTACGAATGCATGTGAATGCCCACACACACATGCACACATTCTGTCATCACCTCACAAACACAAACCCACAAACACACACACACACACACACACACACACACACACACACACACACACACACACACACACACACACACACACACACACACACACACACACTTTCTCATTTTCCTTTTACCGCCACAACAACACACAGTCTCTGTTCTGATGGCCCCTTAACACAAACACACACACACACACACACACACACACACACACACACACACACACCCACACACACACCTTGGCTTGGATAAATAAAGGAAGACAAAGCATTTTTTGAGAGCAGCTCAGTGCAGTATGGCAGTGCAATCAATACCGCTTCCACAGTAGCTAAAAAGCCCTCAGTTGTCTCCTTCTGTATTGGAGAATCAGCAGCCGTCATCAAAGACCCGCCGCTTGTTCATTCTCTCTCTCCCTCTCTGTCTCTGTCTCTCTCTCTCCTCAGCATTCCTCTCTCCTGATTCCTTCTGCTCGCTCGCTCTCACAAGAAAACGGAAAAGTAAATAATTTTTTTCTCCCCCCTCAGAAGTCGTTTAAACTCTGCAGGCTGTCGTTGTGCTGTCTGTTTCCCTCTATGCTAACACAGAGAATAGTGAAAGTTTCGCTCTCCCACAGAGACGAGTCTCCACTCAGAAATACTCTTGAGCTGTTCTTCAATATTCCATTCAATAGGATTCAATATTTGAAGTCACGCAAAGTTCATTGAAAGGCTTGCAGCTACGAGTGCTTGCTGATTCTTGCATGGCAATGCTACTTTAGGGCTAGTCATTTAGCATGGTGGCCATTTTGGTAATAGCGTCAGACTGCTCTTATAGACACATTTGCATATTTAAGCACTATTATATGTCATTCTTTAGTATGAATAATGCAGTTAATGTGGTGAAAATTTTGATTTATTTAGATAAAAAAATGTAGATTCTCAGGCGATATACAGTTTTGTTGTGTGTTTTTTGTGAAATTGCAAAATCGTACTTAAACATACGTTTGACTGCGGTTTCTAGGTCAAATAAATGCGACACCAACAACTTTTGCTGCTTTTCATGATCATGATATTTACAGTCACATATTACAGACAAATAAAGGATTATCTTCCTATACCAAATTAACTTAATGGTGTCTACAATTTGTAATCAAATATCTTCACCTTGCATATATATCTCTATATGGACTACTAGTGTGGTCAGTTTGCTTGCTTGCTTGCTTTTTGTACTCGTGGTGCAAATCGCTCTATTTCGATAAAACACGGTTCCCCAAATGACATAAAATCAATATAAAATCAAGGTAAAAATACATATTACATTACACATTACATTACATTACATTACAAGGTTGCTTTTGAAAACACTATTGGTTGGGTTTAGGGAAGGGTTTAGCTTAGTGTCATCATCTGATTTGTCATCAGAAACATGCAACAAAATGTATCTGGAGCAATGTATTTTATTTTGGGGCATGTTTTTCCAATAAGCCTGTGCTGAAGAAAAAGGAAAAGGAAATGTTTGATGTTCTCAGTTGTTGGCATTTTAAAATATACTGGAGGTGGAGATTTCAGAGGCTGATAATTAGGGGTGTCAAAATTAATTGTTTCTTTGGTGCACCGCGTTGCAGACGCAGACAATTCGGTACCGGTTTAGTAATAATCATAATTATTACTAATTATGAGGCGAGTGTGAGTATTTACAATGCTCCAACTACTTAAAAATGCTGAAACTCTGCACAATTTACTGCTTGTATGTTTGCTGGACAGTCTTTCACTGACACTTACAGCAGAAGCTCCTATTTCTCTGCGACTGAGAGAATGAAAGTAAACTCCATTTCTCTCTCTCTCACTCTGGGCCCATTTGACCGGCTGGCGCGACTTTTCCTCTCCTCTCAGCTGTTACAGTAATACTTGTGGATACAGGCACGAGTGCGTGTCTGCAGTTTTCTCCATCGTGTCGATCATGGATCATCTGTGATCGCCGCTGCTGTTTATCAGCGTCACTTATCGGTGAACAACATTAGCACATAAAAGCCTATCACAGCCCTTTCTGTTAAGCGCCTGACCAATTAAAGGGGTGTAAGAAAGAAATCGCTAGACAATGCTCAGAAATTAAGCAGGATATTTCCATTTGTTTATTTGCTATAAAGGCTCATGTTGTTCTGTGCATGTACTTGAGTTTGTAAAGGTACAGTTTATATATCTGTTAGTATTAAAGGACAAAATTGTTTTATAAATAGTATAGAAATATAAATATATTTATTTATTTTAATACAAGAATTGCAGTGCTGTGAAGAAAATAAAAAACTGTGTATGGAAAGCATCATCAATGCACCGTGATGCATCGAGATATCAAATTAAGCCGTATCGAAGGCATGATAATCGTAACCGAACCGAACCCTGAGACCAGTATAGACTCACACCTCTACTGATAATTACCGATAAATATATGTTTATAAGTATACAGTGTATATACACACGACAAAACTTATCTAAAAATACCTAAAATCAGCAATAAAATCAAACAACATTTGATAATAATAAAACAATATTGTCAGATTTTTAAAAATGCTGAAAAACACAGCTATTCTGTTATGTAGATTACTATTTGTGTAGATTCTCCAGGTCAAATCGCACTAAAGAGGATTTTTTTCAGGTTGATAAAGTTCATTTGCATTAGTAAATGGTAAAAATCGATATTTCTTTTAAGTTTAGAGCACATCATCTGTTTTATTTTATTTGGGTGTTCAGATTTTTCCTATGCATTATTTTTTGGCTAAATGCTATCAGTGTGAGCAAATCTGAAAGTGATAGTTCACCCCAAAATAAAACGACGGTTTGTTTGAGCCTTCTTATAGCATGTTTATGTGAACTGATAAATATTTACACTTTAAAAAAAATCAGGGTTCCACACAATTCCTTCATGTTTTCCCAACACAAATCGATTAAGTTTTTTTTTTTTTACAAATTTAAGTGAATTGAAAATAAAACAATTATGTTGTCTTCCCAAAAAACGTAGGATTGTGTTGTGTCAACTCATTTTAAATAATTAGCTTAAACAAGCAAGTTAACAAAAATGTTACTCCATTTGGATATGGACTCCATATGGATTTATTATTTATTTTTATTCATTTTTTTCACAGTTTGGATGCAAATTACTTTCAAATGATTTAAATATTTTCATTTTTGATGAATAAGCATTTTTGCAGGCATCAGGAAAAGACAAGATTATTTATTTTTTGGGTGAATTATTGCTTTAAAAACTAATTTTATCACAAAACACCCAACAAAAAGTATTTCTTCTGGATCTGAGCTGCTCACGACCTCACTGTGCATGCGTGTGTCCGAACACTGACCCACTGGTGTGTGTGTGTGTGTGTGTGTGTGTGTGTGTGTGTTAGACATTTTCTTCCTTGCATACAGTAGTGGGTAAAATCACAGTCAGCAGTTAATCATGCAAACATCATTAATAGAGACGGCTTTTCCTGTGAGGTATTGATCTGTGCCGTCCGGATAATGAAAAACAGCAAGCCTGTGCTGATCATGCTAATCTGGCCAGTCGACCACGACCCATAATCCCCTTCTAGATTAAAGGCCAACCAATCTGCTGGAGTCAGTGCTGAGAGGTCACCAGTAACTGAGGTGTGTGTGTGTGTGTGTGTGTGTGTGTGTGTGTGTGTGTGTGTGTGTAAAATACTTAGAGACAGTTCATTCTGTCATCACATCCTCACCCTCAGTCTGTTCAAAGCTGGTTTTCTTTTAATGAAGCGGCCAGTTTCTACCTCGTTTCTGTTTAGTAATAAAACTAAAATTAAATATGTGAGCCTGGAGCAAAAACTAGTGTTAAGTTGCACGAGTATATGAATAGTTAAAATGATAATTTTTTCCATTAATATTTAAATTATTTAATGATCCTTGAACACATATTGTAAACTTATTAATTTCCCTTCAGCTTAGTCCCTTTTTTCATCAGGGGTCACATCACTTTAGTTGTAAACCGAGTTCTTATTAATTTTGCTGTAGAAAATACAATAAAAAAGGGAATTGTAATTGTATTTTCAATAGTAAACTGATTTGTAGTAAGTTATTCTTTTTTAAATTTTTAAATATTATTCAAGAGAGACAGCTGGAGATCCATGTATTTTTGGTCAAAGAGCCACATGTGGCTCCCGAGCCATAGGTTCCCTACTCTTGGTTTACAGTATTGACCTTATTCTAAAATGCGGAAGTGCGCCTGTTTTCGCGATTGTCTTAGAACTTCCGATTCAGTCGCCTATGGGAGAAATGACAAGGAATAATAAACGGCAGAAAATGGCCAAACTACTTGCTCAACAAACAAATGTTTGCATGACTACAAAGACCAAGTAGCATAATATAATAAGAAAATATTAAATTGCAACATCAAGCAGCGTAACGAGCAGTTGTTAACGTCAAAAAATGAATGGAAGTGAATGTGACCGGAAGTCGCGAGACAAAAAGATTCAAATGGCAGCGCCCATTCGTCAGCTGAGAATAATGTAAAAACTATTGGCATTATGAGAGCATTACATAAAGACAAACTGCAACAGCCACTGTTTGTAAATGAGCAAACCAAACTTTTTATGAGAAGATAGAAAATCATGACTGTTTATTAATGACTCGAGTAAACGTTGACCAAATATTCAACTTTAGCTTGAAATATCCATCTTCAGACATTACAGGCAACCAAGTTCCAAAAAATCGATTGTAGAAGAGTTTCAATTGAGAGCAGGAGGAGTGTTTTGTACACGGTTAAAAGCAAAGCAGTGATTCGTTGAGGCGTGATCCACTTAGTGAGTCTCTGTGTAAAACTGAACACTTTTCCTTTCCCCAAAAAACTTTCATAAATTATAAGTATATAAATCTTTATTTCATGTTAGTGAATTGACTTTTGGTTCATACGCATAGTTGTCTGCTTACGCATCTGCAGCATTCACGCATTAAAAACTCCACATTTTCATATTTCCAACGACTCAAAATGATAACGCCCTGTCAGTTCAAAGGTGTCATATTTGCATTGCATGAGGCGCCGTCCACCGCTGTCCCTGAGGACTCAAACGGCTGCGTCCAAACCAGACACAGACTCTGCTTCACGTCCACCGGCCAATCGGATGCCCCGCTGGAGAGCGTCACCATGACAACTATGGCTGCCCAGCCCAGATGGGCTCCATGTTGCAGACACAAAAAGAAGGAGAGGAGAAAAGAGAAGAAAAAGGGGGAGGAGGGAGGAGAGATACTGACTTTTGTTTGTTTGTTTAATCAGACAAATTGCATGAAAACACTGAAACGTGGAAAAGAGAGAGTGAAAGAGAGGCAGATAATGAGAAGGACGGACGATGTTGTATTCTGCATATCTGTATTTGGTTAAAATGAATGCGTGTAGCTTGCATACAAAGATTTTGTACTTGACTGAAATGTATAATCATTTAAATAAAACTTAATTATTTAAAATCAAATGTATACAGTATATATATATATATATATATATATATATATATATATATATATATATATATATATATATATATATATATATATATATATATATACACCCCTAAAAAATCTGTCTTTTAAATTCATAATTTTAGTTGGAAGCTATACAATATTATATTTGTGCATATACATTAAATTAGTAAGTACTGAAGCCAAATCTGGAGCTAATCTAACAAAATAACTAATGATGACGGTCCAAAAACTAGTACACCCAAATTTATATGCTATAAAAAATATTAAATACAAATTTAAAAAGAGGGAAAATCAAGAGAAGCAAAAAAAAAAAAAAAAAAAAAATTGAAACATTTAGTTTAAATTTTGTAGATTGTAATTTATTTTTACAATATTTTGCTTGATTTTTAATGTGTCACCCTTCAGTTTCTAAATATGTTTGGTGACTAAAATATTATTTTATTAAATGAACAAGTTTAATAAATCTGTTACGTTTAAATGAACCAAAATACATTGCCTATGTTCATTTTCAAAATGGGGTGTACTCAATTATGCTGAGCACTGTATGTATATATATATAGTTGAGGTCAGAATTTAGCCCCCCATTCATTTTTAGCCCCCCTGTTTATTTTTTTCCCCCAATTTCTGATTAACCGATATCCGAACATAATAGTGTTAATAACTCATCTCTTATAACTGATTTATTTCATCTTTGCTCTGATGACAGTAAATAATATTTGACTAGATGTTTTGTGAGACATTTCAATACAGCTTAAAGTGACATTTAAAGGCTTAACTAGGTTAATTCGGTTAACTAGGCAGGTTAGGGTAATTAGGCAAGTTATTGTATAATGATGGTTTGTTCTGTAGACTATCGAAAAAATAGCTTAAAGGGGCTGATAATTTTGACCTTAAAATGGCTTTTAAAAAATTAAAAACTGCTTTTATTCTTGCCGAAATAAAACAAATAAGACTTTCTTTAGAAGAAAAAATATTATAAGACATACTTTGAAAATTCCTTTGCTCTGTTAAACATCATCTGGTAAATATAAAAAAATTAAATTAATAAATTCAAAAGGGGGCTAATAATAATCATAATAATAATAATAATAATTATATATATATACTATATAAAACTATATATATATATATATATATATATATATATATATATATATATATATATATATATAGTAACCAGCGACCTTCATGCTGTGAGGCGACAGTGCTAACCACTGAGCCACCGTAGCACACTTTAATGACACATTTGGTTGATTTTAATGTGATCTTGCTGAAAATATGCACTTTCATTAAAAAAAACAAAAACCTTGGAACAAAATGTTGTAGCTTCTTTGCAGTAACCAATAAGGACGCAGCACTATGAAATGCTACTACAATATAAAACCAAATCTGACTTCAGAAACTGCTGGAAGACAGCGAGACCTTTTACGAATGTATCAATTCCTGCGGTTTTTGCGGGCACGAAACTCATGTAAATCAGAGCAGGTGATCGGGAGAGTAAAAAAGAATGAACACACTATTCATCAAATCCAGTGGCTGACTCTTATTAGCTATGAATCTCGTTAGCGGTTGCTCTCTAATGGTCTGTGCACAATGTGGCATATGCTGGTGTTTTTGTGCAGGTAGGAAACCTGGCTGATGTAACGGCCTGAAACACACACACACACACACACACACACTTACAGATGGAATAAAACACACAGCTCAAGCTTCAGCACAGAATCAGCTTCATTTACCTCAAACCACCTTGTGCTCGCTCGCTCGCTCTCTGTCCGTCTTAATCTGAGAGGCAGTGATGTGCTGTCTATTACTGACGCTCAGAGCCTGCTTACTATTCTGAGGACAATATTTCAACACTGTGATAGAAGTGTATGTGTGTGTGTGTTTGTTTGTGTGTGAGAAATGGACAGAGTTAAGAAATTGGGAATGATGGAAAGAGAGAGACTCTGTCTATGAACAACACGACTGTACTAGACGACAATTTGTAGCAACACAGTGTCTGAAAGTCGTTGAGTTGCAATGAATTTTGGAGATTTAAAGAGGCACAAACAATAGCAAGTCTTCGTAAGCCAGAAGTTGCTTTTATGTGGGTATGTTGATACACACTCCAAAATTTATTGGTCAGAAATTAAAATATTAGCTGTCAATCACTCAAGGATTTCCACTGTCAGATGACAGGGAGCTTTCGTGACCGCGGTAAATGCAAACAGCTGAAGAGTGAAAAGTACATAGAGCCTAAAGTTTCAAATAAAGGCGCAGATGAGAGCCATCATGACATGATGAATGTTGATACGCCAGCCAAGATAAATCGAGTGTTTTCAGAGAAGGTGTTCGAATCTCGATGCATTGCATTCACTGCGTGTTTAGCGCAAATGTCTGCTAAACATAAAATCTAATACTGTTCAAATCATCACCAAAGAGGCTCGCCTTTACTAAGTTTAAACTGAATCTGCGGCCGACTTGCCTGCTTTGCTTTTTTCCAGAAATACAGAAAAAATGTAAGGCCTTACTCACACTAGGTACAGTTGCCTCGAACCGGGCCAAAACACGCTTGTCCCCCCTCCCGTCTCCCCCGACGGCCCACTCTCACACCACAAACGGGCTTCGGCATGCTTACGTCATCGCTGCTGCGCTGTTCAGTGAGAAGCGTTCTCTCACTTAGCAGCACAGTGGAGATTTCTCTAGTTATATCGTTTCAGTCGTTTGATATGCCGTCAAATATTTCGCCAAACAGTCCTTAGGGATGTGGGGACACGCAGTCAGATATTTCGCCGAACAGATCCGCCACTTTTGGCGCTCATAAACAATCATAAAGCCCTTGTGCTGCAGGAATGAGGAGGTCTGCTGAAGGCGCGCAGCTGTCGTGAAGTGAGGAGTTTGCGTCTTTAATAAACTACGGCAGTTTGCGTTCACTGAACAGTAAGAATGATTAATAAATCCATATGAAACAATCCCTTAAAAGTCACGTCTCGGTTTCAGTTTCGGGCTTTGGTGCGTTTTGCACTCACACACAAGCGTACCGCGCCAAAGCCCAAGTGAACCGCGCTCAGGCACACCTCTTCCAACCAGGCCAGGGCCGGCCAAGTGATTCGTGCTTGAGCCCGATTCAGCGCACTCACACTTCTCAAACGATCCGGGAAATGGGCCAGGGCACGGTACGGATGGCATAGTGTGAGTAGGCCCTAAATCCGCTCATAACGAGACTGAGCATTTACAACAGGGCCGGCCTGTGGCATAGGCAGTATAGGCCTATGCTAAGGGTGCTGTACAGCCAGGGGGCGCCAGAAACGAGCGTGGTTAAGTTGGTTTTGTTTTCGGTATTCCTGACACGTTCAGTGATAGACGGGAATAACTCAAAAACCTCTTACCCTAAAAAGATCTAAAGTGTGTTTTCTACAAAAAGACAAAGCTGGTTATGTTTCACAGCTGTCTTTTTCTTTTTTTCGCTCAACTTTACGACCACTGCTCCCTTTAAGCCCTTGCCAATATTGAGCCGGGAGAGCTCGCGCCAAGCGGAGGTCTTAGTAAGGGACCGTCGGAAAAGTGCTTCTTTTTTTTCTTTTTTTTTGCTCTGTCCTGCGTTTATTATTTTAAACACAACTAATTTTCTCTTAAATGAGCACAAACAGTTACTTAAGTAGTCGAATGCTTCATTTTAGATCTGTGCGTTCTTACATGAACACCTCTGTTATCAAACAAAACACGATGAGAGATTCTCTAGCTGCTCTTCACTAAATAACTATAGTAACTTTAATCAATATGCAAATACAATTAAAAGTGAAGTAGATTTTATAGCTTTTTTTAATTTCTGTGTAGGCCATTGATTTTTATAGGCTAAACATTTTATTTTATTGTCAATATTTTCTAATGTTTGCTATGTATTCTATCATTTGAAGCTATTTGTTGTCCCATATTTTTTACATCCAACGTTGGACAGATTGCTAATCAATAAATAGCTATAGTGCTATCTGTTAGTTTTGACGTCACCTAATGTTATGGTAAGACATACAGTAGATGTTATGAAAAATAGTAATAGTAATGTAACTACCCCCATCATTCCTTCCTCAAGCAAATGCGTAAATATTAAATCTATTCAGCATTAATGTTAATTGCATTGGCATATTTATCTGACGTTTTCCAAGCTTGTAGTAGTCGATCAAAAAGCTATTTAGTTTCTTATGACTAGACAGTGGAATTTACTGTGATGTGACGGGGCGCCACCTGAAATCTTGCCTAGGGTGCCAACATGCTTAGGGCTGGGGCTGATTTACAATGACAAAAACCCAAACCAAAACTTTTAAAGAGTGATAGAAGTGAGTCTTTACTTTCTTTTTTTGTCCATTCTTTCTTGAGATTTATGTTATTTTTCTTTTTAAATACTAACTAAACTGTTTTGCAGATTTCAGCATTGAATTGATTAATTTATTATAATCCTTACTGCAATGCTTTATTTTAGTTTGATGTAAAACATGAATTTATTTTTCATAAAGTAACAGACTTTGTATAGCAGATAACTTACATTCAAGGCAGCGTGATCATGAGAAATGTTATTCAATGTTACTCTTATTGTCATTTTAATCATCATTAATATTTAATAATTGTTAGACATTCTTTTTGGAATTATTGCACACAAATATCATAAGCTGTGTCCCAAATCGCATACTTATGCACTATTCTACTCCATTTTGTAGTATAAATAGTGTATGTCAGGGGTCTCAAACTCGCGGCCCGCGGGCCATTTGCGGCCCTCAGTGCAATATTTTGTGGCCCGCGCCGACCGCTGTACACTGACAGAATCAGCGGAGCGGGGAGAGAGATCGCTCCCCGCTCCTCTGATTCTATCCGTACACAGCGGTCACTGGCGTTCCCCGCCCGCCGTGTAAACAAAGGGGCGGGGATGCCGGTGACGTCACCACGCACCCCGCCCCTTTGTTAGACGCTGTGACGGGCGGGAAGTGTTAGGAGGGAACTCGCGCCGGCCAGAACCAAGGTAAGCTGTTCCCGCCCCTGCCTGCCACTTAGCTACCTATCTGCAGCCTGCCACCTACCTACCTACAGCCTGCATCTTATATATATTATAGGTAGATACAGACTGGTACAGACTGATGTGACTGGAGTGGGGTGGGGGTGTTTTATTTATACATATATATATATATATATATATAAGATTTGTGAGAAGAAGCGCTGTCAAGTCTCTGGCAGCAAGAAGTAGGCAAAAGATGCCATGTTCAGAAGAACTGTTCATAATCTTCACTCAATGTTCTATTAATGTTCAGGACACTTCATGTTCAGAAGAAATAATTAAAACTGTTAATAATGACATTTGAGGACTTTTATTTGTGAAATCCCTTATGCGGCCCAGCCTCACCCAGACTTTGCCTCCTGCGGCCCCCAGGTAAATTGAGTTTGAGACCCCTGGTGTATGTAGTGTGTTCACACTGAAAACTCTAAAAATCATAAGTGCACTTTAATTACCCGGATGATGCACTCATTCAGCCGCTAAAATGAAGTGTGTAATGATGGACACTTCACACACTCAACGACCGCAGGTTTGCTTAAGCGGAAGGGGCGGAGCTATCGGACGCACATGTTGGATAACTTTATTTATTTTGGATGGTGAAAGCAAAATTCTCCTACGAGAGTGATTATAGCTCCTCCCGATAGTGAATGCGGTTATACTCACAGCAGGTATTATTTGATAATTCAGTCGTTTATTTCACTGATTTGGCAACCGTCAAACGTCATCAGGAAAACGGTTTGAATTTCCGCTTAGTAAAAAAACATTAGTGTGCCATTTGGGACGCCACTACATACATATACTATCCTGTTGAGTGTGTAAGTGCATAAGTACATAGTGCATGAGTGCATAGTGTATAGTGTGCCATTTGGGATGCAGCTATAGTCATCACAGCATTAGTTAGATAGTTGTATCTGGTTTTTGATAGTCCTAATTGAATTCAAATACAATAAATCCCTTAAAATACCATTTGCAGTGGTGCTCATTCATTTTTGGTGCTACTAAATATTTAAAGTTGGGAGCACTAGTGCTACCAAGTAAAAAAGTTCATTTCGAGTCTTGGGTTGGGTTGGAAAGTGACCAAAATCCAACGTCCAGCCAACATATTAAACCAACATCATATTGACTTTAAATACTGACATTCTTTCGTCAGGTATCAAAATTAGACGTCACAGTGGTAACATCTACATAACGTCAAGCTGTAACATCATTAGAAGTTCATATTTGGTTGATTTAAGGTTGGATATACTGACATCGACGTGACATTCTGTTCTGACGTCAACCTGATTTTAGGGTACAACATTGTTGGGGTACAACAACATCAAATTTAAAGTAAATAACGACTTTGGGATACAACGACAGTGGGGTACAACATCAATCTGACGTTATGTTGATGTCCTGTGCCTGCTGGGATGGTTTTAGGTTGGCATCTTGAGCTAAAACAACATGGCCAACTTGTTATTGTCAACTCTGTTCGTGCTTTAAATAGTTTAACATCAAAAACAATTATTAACAGAATCACATTTTAGCACATTGCGTTAATTTACATTAATAATGGATTGGGTTTACCTCAAATGATATGTTTATTATATATCATTGGTACTAATATGAACCCTAACTAGAAACGATACTGCCCTATTGACCTTTTAACCTTTATATTACCAAAAAACCCAAAACAGGTTACTTACTATAGTAATATTACAGTTATAAATTGAATACTACTTTACTGTAGAGAATGCAGAGTTAATTTAAGTATGCTTGTGATACAAATGTCACGTTAGAAACACATTATTATTATTATTATTATTATTATTATTATTATTATAAAAACAAATAAAGTCACAAACTCAAAGAAAAGGTTTTCCTAATAAATGTTGTTCTAAGGCAGCTCTGGGGTGAATAGTGCCTCATAAACCCTTAGCCAAAGGCAGTATAAGGAAAGGGAAAATTCATTTAAGATGCTTGGGGAGATCTTGAGAGGAATCCCATCTCCTCAGGCAGGAACATGTTTAAATATATTTACACAAGTCTTACATACATGCATGTTAATTTGAACAGATGCAATCCATCCACTAAGTATTAATGATATAGACTCATTTGTTGTTTAATTAAATATGATTCTAATGACTGCTAATGAGTGTGCAGACACAGGATCCGCCTCGTGAGCTTCGGGGTTGTTCGCATTTCCTGCGTTCAAAAACAGCTCAGTGGAGGGAAACAGAAGGAAAGCGTTAAAGGGAAAGATCACCAAGTATGAACACTGTTTGCTCAAGTTCTTCCAAACCTTTGTGTGGGTTTCTTTCACCTGTTGAACACAAATGAAGGTGTTTTTAAGAGATGTTTATTTCACAGTAGGAAAAAATGGTTACCAGAATTCCAGAATGTTCAGTTTTCTTGGTGGTTTTACACCTAAGCAAAACATTTTTGGTTTTATGATTGACAGCAAAGAAAAATAACATGCATTGGCATTAGTTTTGTAATTTTACTAATTATGTTAATTATAATAGGTTAAAATGATTCTGAAATACTTCATTTTAACAACATTGTAGTCTTTATTCTGCTTTGTACTTTGTAATTGTACAATTTGAATAGCATCCAAATGAAGTAAATCTAATGTAATCTAAACTGAATCCAAAACCTTCCAGCACAGCTACTTACAAATAACTTTAAACAATAAAATCAAGCACATTATTATGCACAGCTCACAACAATGTTGTAATAATTATCTTTCTAGTGATGCTTGGGGAGATTTCTGATTTTGCACTGACTTGAGTAACAAGGTTCAGATCCGAAATGCCAACAGTGAGCGCTGGTGCGCAAAAAAACGCTTCTCTAGTGCCGTAATCTGGTCCATATTTTTTATTTTATTAGCACATGTGCACCTGTAGACCAGTTATTTGCACCCTGATAATATTTACATGTGTTTACTTTATTTTGTTTTCATGGCTGGCAAAAAATAAAGAACAAAGTAAAGCAGTATAGTACATTTTCTCACATTGCCAAATGCCAAAATAAACAAAAATAATGAACAAAAAACTAATTATAAACAAAACAAATAACATTTTCTCATGTTGCCAACAATTAGCGAGTTTGCTAGTTTTCACTAGTTGCTAAAAAAAATTTTTTTTTGGCCTGTTGCATACTTCATACTGGATTAAACAAAATAAACTAAATTTAAACAAATAAACAAAAACAATAAACAATAACAAAACAAATAATCAAAAATCAAGGAGTAAATTTTCTCACGTTGCCAACAATTATGGCAACGTTTTGCTATTGCAAAAATGCTAGTTTTTGGCCTGCCGCATACTCCATACTGGAGTAAATGAAAACAAACAAATTTAAACAAATAAACAAAATAAATAAACAAATAATAAACAAGAATTAAAAAGAAAATTTTCTTATGTTGCCAAAAGCCAACAGTTGGTGGGTATTGCAAAATGCAATTTTTTTGGCCTGTCGCACACCCCATACTAATGTTAACAAAAATAAACAAAATATAAACAAAGTAAACAAAAATAATTAACAAGAAACAAATAATAAACAAAAATCAAGAAGGGAAATTTCTTACGTTGCCATCAATTAGCAGGTATTACAAAATGCTAATTTTTGGCCTGTCGCACACTCTATAATGATGTAAACAACATAAACAAAAATAATGAACAAAAAACAAATAAGAAACAAAAAACATTGTTTTCTCACGTTGTAGTTTTTACTAGTTGCTAAAAAATTTTTTTTTGGTGTGTCGCACATTCCATACTGGGGCAAACAAAAATTTAAACAAATGAACAAAAAAAAAATACTTTTTTTTTAAATAAACAAAAATAAAGCTGTAAATTTCCTCAAGTTGCCAACAATTGGGGGGGTTTGCGAAATGCTAGTTTTTGGTCTGTCGCACACTCTATACTGGAGTAAACAAAAATAAACCGAATTAAAAATATAATGATAAATAAACAAAAACAACAAGCAAAACAAAAACAACTAATAAACAACAACAACAACAAAAAAAAACTAAAACAAATAGCAAGCAAAAATAAAGCAGTAATTTTTTTCACATTGCCAACAACTGGTGGGCATTACACAATGCTAGCTTTTGTCCTGTTGCACACTCCATACTGGAGTAAACCAAAAATAAACAAAATTTAAACAGATAAACAAAACCAACAAAAATAATAAACAAAAAACTAATGATGAATAAGAATAAAGCAGTGGATTTTCTCACGTTGTCAACCATTGGCAGGTATTTCAAAATGCTGGTTTTTGGCCTGTTGCTTACTCCATACTGGAGTAAAAAACATAAACAAAATTTTAACAAACTAAAATAATGAACAAAAACAAATAATAAACAGGAATAAAGCAGTACATTTTCTCACATTGCCAAATGCCAACAATCGGTGAGTATTGCAAAAAACACACTCCACCCTGGAGTAAACAAAAATAAGCAAAATATAAACAAAATCATAAACAAAAATCAAGGAGTACATTTTCTCATGTTGCAAACAATTGGCAGGTATTGCTAAATTTTTGGCCTGTCGCACACTCCATAATGGAGTAAACAATTTAAACAAAATAAATAAACAAAAAACAAATATCTGACAAGAATAAAGCAGTTAATTTTCTCTGCTGGTAGCAATTACAGGGTTTTCCAAAATGCTAGTTTTTGGCCTGTCACACATTCCATACTGAAGGCAATCCACTTTCTGGATTTTAGCTTGAGAATTTTAGCTGTTGTGCTATAGTGAAATATGGCAGTATTTTTCAGCATATCAATTTCCTAGCATTCATTCAGAGTAAAAAGACCCCCCCCCCCCTCTCTCTCTCTCTCTACCGATGCTTATCCCTCCAAATGAGCTCAAGAAAGAGCAAGAAAAACTGTTATCTCTCTCATGCACACACATGCCTTCTTCATCTCCGCTATTCTAATAACCCCATTTTGAAAAGCAGGAGGAGGAATGTATCAGTCCCTCCGTCGTCCCTGTGTTGAGGGTGTAGCTGAGTATTAATTCTGATTACTCTGAAAACCTCCATCACCGACGCACCTCATTTCCAGTCAGGTGTACTTTATTACCGAAGGCAATAATCACACGGCTGAACAATAAAACCCGGCAAAAGTGTATTTTTTTTTCCTGCAGTCATTAGTTCTGATTAAAGCCGAAAAACACAAGCGACGTGCGCATTTGTATCGAGCCGATGCCGTTATTGGCTTTGTGTGTCAGAAATTGTAATGCCAGTGTGGTTTAATGCTTCATCCAAACACAAACACCTCCCCGGGAGAGAATCGATAGTGTTTGAGCGCAGGAGCTGTGATTGTGTATTTATGAGTGTGTTTATAGGTATGTGTGTGAGAGTGTGTCTCTTGGGGTGTGTGTTTGTGTCTCTTGGGGTGTGTTTGTGTGTGTGTGTGTTCATGCTCAGTGATGCTGTGTTTGTTTTAAGCGTGTTTTTGCACCTTTGTGCATGTGTGTGTGTGTTTGTGTGTGTGTGTTTATGGAGCTGCTGTGCATGAATATAAATGGTGAGTGAGCCAGGAAGAATCTGAAGGAGGGGATGTGAGAACCTGTCTGCTGTTGTTACCATAGCAACCCAGCCAGAGCTCGGCCAGGAGAGAGAGAGAGAGATGAACAGAAAGAAAATGATTTGCCTCACTTACACTCTTATGAATTTTTATTAACAATTGGAAATGTTTCATCCGATTCTATGAGGGTAGAGTATGGAAATATGTTGAAATAGTGACTTATTTATTGATGCTTTGGACTTTTCAGTTGAGAAATTATGGCTGCTTCCAAAACTGAAACAGTTTGTCGGTGTGAAGCAAATGTTTTAAAATCTACTTTAATCAAACCTCCTCTGTTTGTTCTCGTCATTCCCTTATACACTTCAAGTTATTGCATAGAGTATATTGACTTAAGGCAAACATATCTAAGACCCTGGTATATATTTCATTATTGGCATATTAACCCTGGTTTTGATCTAATTTGTGATTGGTCAACAAGCTCCAGCCACTCTTTTCATACTATCTGGCTTTGTCCAGCACTTTTTGGACATCAATTTTTAAATCAATTTCTGAAAGCTTTCTTTTAGATATTGAGCCATGCCTCCTATTAGCATTACTTGGACTTAAAACTACAAATGTTTTCTTCATCTACACAATTAAATGCTCTCGCCTTTTGTTTAATAATTGCTGAAAGGCTTATAAGACTGATCCACGGACCGGTACCGGTCGCGGACTGGGGGACCACTGCTGTATATATTTATTTGCCTACACTGTACACAAAACAGGGTTTCACACAATCGATTTGTGTTGGATGCCACAGTGGCGCAGTAGGTAGTGCTGTCGCCTCACTGCAAGAGGGTCACTGGTTCGAGCCTCGTTTCAGTTGGCGTTTCTGTGTGGGGTTTGCATGTTCTCCCTGCGTTCACGTGGATTTCCTCTGGGTGCTTCGGTTTCCCCCACAGTTCAAAGACATGCGGTACAGGTGAATTGGGTAGGCTAAATTGTCTGTATAGTGTATGTGTGTGTGTGAATGAGTGTGTGTGGATGTTTCCCAGAGAGGAGTTGCAGCTGGAAGGGCATGCGCTGTGTAAAAACGTGCTGGATAAGTTGGCGGTTCATTCCGATGTGCAACCCTGGATTAATAAAGGGTCTAAGCTGAAAAGTAAATGAATGAATGAATGATTTGTGTTGGGACCACAGGAATAAATTAAGTCATCTTATTAGTTTTTACAAATAAAGTAGATTGAACATAAAACAATTAAGTTGTCACAATAAAAGCTCAAGAATTGTGTAAGTTCAGCTCATTTTAAACAAGAAAATTTAACAAACATCAACATAATTTTTTAAAGTGTAGAATCTTTACTTAAATTTGAAATAAATGTTAGCAAACCTTTACAGAATGGAACAAAAATTTATGTTAATTCAAAAACAAAACTAAAATGAAGAATTACTATTTTATACTTAAAAATTATAATTATTTAAAACAGTAAAGAGCGGTTCATTCCACTGTGGCGACCCCAGATTAATAAAGGCACTATGCCGAAAAGAAAATGAGTGAATGAAACATTCAAGATTGAGACGGATATTATGAACATCAATGATAACAAAGTGACAGTGAGTGCCTGGATTCATTTGTCCAGTTTTACAGGGTCATTGGTTCTGCGTATCTCCCACTGCGGGCACTGCGGCTCATGCCGTGTTCACACATGGTGACGCCATCTGATTTGAAGACAGACTCGCGTGATCAGCGCTCGCAGCTGCTGCTCATTTACCACTGAGGTGTGTTGATGCTGTCAGAGCACACACACATATCATGCAGTTATCTTTTACTGCACGCATTTCAATGTATAGATTGCACTTCTGGTTTGTGGAACATCCATTCAAAACATTTAATACAAAGTAATTTTAAATAATAAAGTTGTGCAACAATTATCAATGTGCACTCAACATTTGACATTTGCTGCATGTTTAAACTACTTAATTAAAATGAGCTGAAACAATAGAATTCTTGAGTTTTTTGGGGGGGACAAATTAATTATTTTATGTTTAATCCACTTACATTTGTAAAAACTAATATTTAAGCAGCCCAGTACTGGGTTGAGGCTGGAAGGGCATCTGTGGTGTAAAACATATTCCAGGCTAGATGGCAGTTCATTCCGCTGTGGTGACCCCTGATAAATAATGGACTAATTGATAAAAATGAATGAATGAATTATAAGTTAAGCTAATTCCTTCATGTTGTGCCAACACAAATCAGTGTGCATAGTGAAAGCTGACTGAGATGTAACTTTGGTTTTGTGCTTTATTTTTAAGAGTAGAAAATTCATAAAAAAATAAAATAAAATTACAATCAATAATATAAAATTCCGTGATAAAAAAGTTAGGTGATTTAGCACCACATTAGTACAACAAGGATGTTTGTAGCCAAAGCTCTTTTTTTATTCTTGTCTTCCTTACAGAATAATAGGTACAAAATCATTGACTCCAGGCCATTTAATTATTATAAAATAGTGTCATACCTGCCAACTTTCCCGTTTGTCCTGGAAGTCTCACATATTTCAGACCTATCTCCCGCCACCCTCCCATTTTGTTATTTCTCCTGGAAAACTCTAGTAATTTCACCCCGCCCCTGGTCCTCAGCTTTTGGTCTGTAACACCCCTGGGTCGCCAACTTTGGTATAGTGTCCGATTGCAGTGGCTGCCCGAAACCAGGTCTGTAGTACAGTTACTAACACCACAGTACAGTTAACCTGGTTCTCAACTGTGTTATTCTGACAACCCCCCATAACCCCAGAACCCCCGCCCCCAACTGGGAGACAACTGTTGGCATGTGTAATGCACATCCTGAGAAAGCGTTAGTTATACTGTACTGTGGGGATGGAGCGTAGCGTTAGTTCAGTCAGTCACGTCAGTCAAGCTAGCTTGATGAGCTAACAGTCAGCTGTTCATGACGTGTACCAATCCGGTTCTGACATCATGCATACCACTCTATTTAAATCATACATCTGACCTCTATTCTCCAATTCTGCACTTCCTCCACCATCCCCAACTCCTCCTAGCTCATTGCTGATATCAGTTTGTTGTATTAACAAAGTATACAGTATCCTCATGTCTCTAATTTACATCAACTCACAATTAATCAAAATTGTTTATGAAGTGAGTTTTGCCCAGAACAGAATCATCTCGCCAACACTAACTGTATGCTTAATATATCTATACATAATTGACGAAAAGTAATCATGACTGAACTGTTGAATGCTTGATTTTTTATTCTGATTGGCTGATTAACATCCTACGGCTAAAGGGATAATTTACATCTAGCTGATTGTTCTTCCAGAATAAAGCCTGACAGATTTATTAGAAGCTGTTTTAAGACTGAAGGGCTTCATATCATGGTAACAATAGGCTGGATGTACTTTATCCTGCTTATTAAATGACTATTTTCCCCAAAAATAAACAATTAGATTCCAAATATTGAACTAAGTTTACTAACTCTGGATGCAGCCAACACTAATCTACTAGTATTATTACTGAGTCTCAATATAGTCACTGTCAAAAACAGATTATCTGTAATGTGACAATGGAGTGTGGATCCAAACGCAGGTTTATTAAACAGAATGGTCAGACAAGCAACAGTCAACACATGAGCAAACAGATTTATGCGGGCAATCCAGTGTCGTGGAATATACAGGCGAATAGTCATAATGCGGGCAGCACACAACGTTAACAAACAAACAAACAAGGCAAGGGTCAAAGACATGGCAAGCCAAGGCAAGAGAAACGCGTCATAATGTTCACAGTGTCAGAATAACAAGACTCTATTTATAGAGACTTTGAGCAGCTTCAGCTGTGTGAGTGTAATCAAATGGGATCAGGAACCGGTGTGTGTGTGTGGTGCATGACTGGTCTTGTAGTCCATATAATGGCGGAGTTCTATGGGATCTGTATGTTTGCCAGCGATCTGTAAGGATTAGATTGCTGGTGATTGTGACATTATCACTAACAGAAAAGAAGATTCTGTACATTTTTATACCTTGGAATGTCATGATGGACCAATCAGAATCGAGTTTTCCGGAGAGCTGTGTATTAATATTTGATATACATCTCTAATATCGCTAAGGAAATACTTGATTCAAGTTTTTGAGGGGTTATTCATGGTCTCCTGAAAGTCATTTAAAGTTTCTTTTTTTAAAAATTTAAGTCAGGCGTATTTTTAAAAAGTTTTTAAAACACTTAAAGCACAGTTTGTTTACAGTTCAACAGAAGTCACTTCCATTATTGACGCAAAGCATCATGGGGCGCAGGAAAAAGGTGGATAGTGGGAGATGTGTGTGTGTGTGTGTGTTTTTGTGTGATTTCAAGGGATGATGAAGGATTACAGGAGTACACACACACACATACACTTCTCCAGCTGTGCAAGTGTGAAGAAGCACACATTCACCCCCACTAAAGCTCCTGAAAAGACATGTCACTAGAAGTCTGTCAGGTTGCTTCAAGAAAAGCTGCTTAGCAAAAACAGAATAAAATCAGAGGCGAACCTGAATCTCAAATCTTGTGCGCTTTTGTCGGCGTGACGATGACAGACAGACAGCGTTCACCTGACATCAGTCTGACTTCATCACTGTCACACACTCAAAGGGCTCTGGGAAGACGCTGAAATAGCTCTTTATCAATCAGGATTTATTAAAATCATGGGTATTTAATATGGAATTATCACACGACCCCCGCTTAATGCTAATGTTCTTTCTACTTAAAGCAGAGCATTTATATGCATGAGCAGTTTGATTTACAGTACATGCAGACAAATATATATGTCCGTGGGTGTATGGTGTGGGTTATATAATATAATTATAAATCTATTTATATAATATATTCATGATTCTATTATAATAATATAATGTTAAATATTTAACTTAGTTTCATTGATATGATTATGGCTCAGTGTTGAGGATTTTCAGGCTTTTTCAGATTGTCACTTGCCTTGGCCAAATTTTCAGTCGCCCATATGAAAATAAATAAATAAATAAAAATAATTGTTGTAATGTGTTAGATTTTTCATTATCAATATGTATTGAAATATCAATATTTAGAACAAAGTGTGTGTGTATGTGTTTATGTGGTTTATGAGGACACTACATTGTGTCCTGATAATACAAAATGCTTAGTTGTAATAATATTCAGTCTTTTAAAATACAAAATTATGTAAGTGTGGTTAGGGGTAGAAGAAAGAACATATACTGTAATACGCATTTTTACAGTATGAAATACATTCTATGGAGGGTCCTCGTAAACCATATATACTAGAATGTATGTGCGAGTGTATGAAGGAAGGTGTCACAATAATAAAAACGCCCCAAAATATCTATCTATCTATATATCTATCTATCTATCTATCTATCTATCTATCTATCTATCTATCTATCTATCTATCTATCTATCTATCTATCTATCTACCTATCTACCTATCTATCTATCTATCTATCTATCTATCTATCTATCTATCTATCTATCTATCTATCTATCTATCTATCTATCTATCTATCTATCTACAACAGTTCTACCTGGTTCTCGAATCTGACTGGCTGACAGCCGTGCTATATTCTGCAATAACAGAACTCGTACAGCATCCTTACCCCTCTGTATTTCTCCGCCCACATAGAGTGACAGCAGATCAATAAACTCACTACAGTTTGACAAATATTGCAGCTGTTGGACAACATAATGTACTTTTGAGGCTTTGTTAGTCGAGAATGTAGTTGCTTAGATTGCAACTATGCCGTTTATTTATAAGGACAGTGCCTATTTTTAATTATTAATAATTAAGAAGATACAGCTTGTCGGCATTCATTAGCCTGTCATACTGAGCAGAGCAAAATTGGTTGACACTCCCCCATAAGATGGGACAGAGACCGCATAATAAGCCCTTAGAGGAGAAAAACTCAGAGTAATTTCAAACTACAGCTGATCAAATCTTTACTCAACTAGCAAGTGACATTCTAAGTTGGTCTCTCTCTTTTGTATGTTTTAGTGCTGTATTTATACCATAGTAATCTGGTAGTGTTTGCTTTGCTTTTGTTTTTTTTTAGGGTTAATTACTGTGATAATCCGATGATAGCAGAGAAATACTGGGAAATCTCTGTAGACTGAAGTCATTTCATGCTGTTCAGCCTTATAGTCTTAAAACGTGAGCAAAATGAACTGTTTTGTCATCATATTAGACATTACGCTAGAGAATCATTCAAATTCTAGCTCTATTCACGTTTGTGAAGTAGCAAAGATATTCTGACGTCAGCTACAGATGTGAGTTAATACAAAAGGATTTTTGTATAAACGCAATATCACACAAGTAGCAGTGTAATATGGCTGTATATCATCACTGGTGGGACACTAAGGCAATGCTGCCTCATGCCAACACACGCCTCCCACTACTGACAACATACAGCCATATCGCACTGCTCGTGTGATATTATGTTATATATTAACATTTTGGAAACACTTCAAAACATTTTTATTTTAAAGCTTTATTTTTTATTTTTCAGCTGGGCAAATTAAAATCATTTGTGCTTTGACACCTCCCCACACACACAGACACACATGCTGTTTAATGTATCAACATGTAAATAGCTATTAATATTGACATTTTGGAAACGATACAAAACATTTTATTTCAATGCTTTATTTATTATTTTTTCAGCTGGGCAAGTGAATAATAATTGTGGTATGACACCTCCTCTCACACAGACACACACAAACGCACATGCACACGCACACACACACTTTGGCAACCATTCAGACAAGTTGACCAAGAAACTGTCCAGCAGCTTCAACCAGTGTGAAGAGGCAAAATCATTTCCCGTCCGTCTCTCTGCTAGACTCACACTAGTGCCTCAAGCAACACACACACACACGCACAAAACAAACACCTACGCACTTGAAAACGCACACAATTTATCAAACTCCCACATTACCCTCCTTCTGCACTCTCCATTCATCCTGCCAGCTTGGCCGCTTTCCTCTGCTTTCTCTCTCTCTTCTCCTCCAGCTCTCTCGCTCTTCTCCTTGTGCAACACCTTGTCAACAGTCTTCCTCTTTTGTGATCACTTACTCTCGCCGAGCACATCTGTACTTCATATGCTGAATGAGCTCTTATTCCGAGAGCTTTCTGCTGATACGGCCTGTTTATTCTTCTTTGCACATGAGTGGAGAGATTGTTTGTAATATGGTTGTTAACAAGTGGGTTCTGTTTTACAGGCACGCTTTATCTCCGTCTTCCTCTGTTTGTCTGTCTTGAGGGTGCTTTTCATTTTCTTGTGCCCTGATGTTGAGCGAATCGCACGAAAAGACGTCAGGGGAACGTGGAGGGTCAGCACTAAGTTAAATGTCATTTTTTAAATAAAAGATATATATATATATTTATTTATTTATTTATTTAAACTGTAGGTTTTGATATATTTTGTGGTGACTTTACACTTAATATTAAAATAAATAATTAATTTCAGTAATAAAGAGAATCCCTGATTAATATGGAAATTATGGAAACAATAGAAATTATATATATATATATATATATATATATATATATATATATATATATATATATATATATATATAAACGCAATATCACACGAGTAGCAGTGCGATATGACAATATACAGCCATATCGCACTGCTATGAGTGATGAGATATTGCATTTATACAACAGTTTGACGGCATAATTATGTATATGAAAAAGAAAATCAAACACGGAGAGTCCCTTTGTATGAGTGACTACTTTTTTCCACCATTTAATAACATCTGCAGCTGATGTCTGAACAGCAAAAATCTTTGCTACTTTACAAACGTGACTTTAGAGCATTTGAATGATTCTCTAGCGTAATGTCAAAGCAAACACTACCAGATTACTATGGTATAAATACAGCACTACAACATACAAAAGAGAGAGATCAACTTAGAATGTCACTTACCTGTTTTATAGTCATTTGTTCAGCTGTAGTTTGAAATTTACACAGAGTTTTCTCCTCTAAGGACCTATTATGCGGTCTCTGTCGCTATCTTGTGGTGGAACATCATCCGCTTTGCTCTGCTCAGTATGACATGCTGATGAATGCCAACGCGCTGCATCTCCAAAATCATAAATATTTAAAATAGGCACTATTCTTATAAATAAACTGCATAGATGCAATCTAAACAATTTCATTCTTGCCTAAAAAAGCCTCAAAAGTACATTATGTTGTCCAACAGCTGCAACATTTGTCAAACTGTAGTGAGTCTATTGATCTGCTGTCAGGCTATGTGGGCGGAGTAATACAGAAGGGTGAGGAGGCTGTACAAGTGCTGTTGTTGCCAAATATTACCCAATATCAGCCAGTCAGATTCAAGAAATTTATTTTTTTTCAATTTGTAAAATGTTTCTGTAATTTAAAAAATTGATTATAATTAAAATGAATAAAATACTGCATTGTGGAAATAATAAATTTAGTAAATGCACATTAAATTACGCATTAAGAATCAGGCATGTAAAATAATATATTACAGTAATAAAAAAACCAACACAAAAACAACACCAAAAAATCAACAAAGCATCACCTTGGAATTATAAGGTTCTATCTGCGTTCTGAATGATTTTGTGATATTGAGCTTCAAAGTTTTTGCCTTCCATATCAAACATTGTGTGGTAACATTTATTTTTAAAAAGCCTTGAAATGTAAACAACTTATATAAAAAAATCACAAAATGTAAATAAATTGCTATTTAATAAGAATATGTCAATAACTCAATTTTGACAAAAATGTTACATAGAACCTTAGAATTCTAAAGAGACGAAAGATTTATGAATTCAATTATATCAAAATACAGTGTTACTTCATTAATCAAAACCACTTCGAGTATACATGAAGAAAAGAAGGATCAAAAAAACAAATAAATAAATGAAGTGTATTATATTAATGAGAAACACTGAGAATAATGGAAATTACGAAATAAATAAACAAACTAAATGTAAAATTGAAAAAAAATTTAAATGTAAAAAAATTATGTTTTGTACTTACATAGAGAGAGAGAGAGAGAGAGAGAGAGAGATTTATTCATTTAATATGATTATTCTTATTATTATATACTTAATCTTCTTAATTGCAATACTTTATTAATTTGTTTATTGTGACAACATATATGTATAATATAACCAAATATGTATAATTATTTGTGTTTGTTTCTTATTGCTCATATTTCCTTGAATTTGAGAGAGAGAGAGAGAGAGAGAGAGAGAGAGAGAGAGTGTGAAAGACAGACAGACAGAGAGAGCAGCTGCAGACGGGGGCCAGTATCAGGCTTCCACACACTCACACACATTCACACATATGTTCTTCCCATATAAATACATGCTTGAGTAAACTGTGCAACACACATAAACACTGTTCCTCCTGACGCCTCCCTCATACTGTCTCTCTCCATATCCATTACTCACACCGGCCTCTGAAACTCCCCTCATCTCTCCTCTTTTCTCTCTCATTCACAGCTCACATGCTTTTCCATCCCCCGTTCGCTCACACACTCTCTTTATATTACATGGTGAAATCTATAAGTGGAGATATGTTTCGCATTTCATAAAGTTAAAGGGGACCTATTATGAAAAAAAATCACTTTTATTAGGGGATTAATCACAGTTGTGTGGTAACAGTGTGTGAATATATCCAGCCTCTAATGATCAATAATAATTAACTCTATATTTTTAATCACATTCACAAAAACAGTCTGCAGAAACACTTTGATTGACACTCTCCCTTTGTATGTGTCTTTAAAGGGGGAAAGCCCTGCCCATTAGTGACCATCTCTCCTTCATTAGCATTGACAGCCCTCAGTGAGAAGCAGCTGTCCAAAAAGCCGTTTAAAACATCAAAATATTAAAATAGGAACAATATAATCAATTGAAAAAGGCTTTTTACACAAAATGAAGTTTATTTGCGAAAACAATTAGCAATAAATTGTTATAAATTATGTGTTTTTATTAATTCCTCAAAAATAGATCATTTCAATGTGATGTCATCACTGGCACATGAACATTTCCTGCTTGTTATCAAACTATTTTCACAAGTGTAACAAGAGGCAATTCCATCATATCCTAATGTTAAATCAGTCGTCGTAACATAATTTATCAATATGTGGACCTTTCAGGATTCTCGGAAGCTATAGAATTTCAAAATGTAAAATCGTAAATACGTTTGGACCATTGTTATTGTTTACATCTCTCGAAACGGTCTATACCTGCAGTCCTAGAATCACCCACGTATCTATCTTGCAGACCCTTGTTTCAAACAATTCAAAAATCAGCTTTCCTATCAAAATGGACACCTTTGGCTATTTTATGACAAAGTAGTGTATTGATTTCAGATCAGTATTGCGGTTCCGCTTCAGTAAGTTTAATGAGTCTAGTCGTCGAGGCCAAACTTTTGAGTCAGTGGACAGAAGCGGTGTTTGATGGAGCTGCTGCACAGAAGCTTAACGCTTTAAATTTACTGCGGCAAGACTTCGTATCTCTCGTCCTGTTGGGCGACTTAATTGATTTCAGGTGTGAGGAACGACATTTGCAAAACACAGAGGCTGAATTGTGGGTGACTAAGGGGGAACATTATGGGCCTGTGTTTTCTCACATGAGAATTATGGGATGTTCGGGTCCTTCTGGGAAGTTTGTGTTTACAAGTCGGCAAGTTGTAATTATGACTGGTTCAAAGTAAATTGGTTGGAGGAAGCTGGCGTCATGTCTTTTATACAAAAAATACGGAACACTTTTGGTTATTTCACAATTCACAATATTAACAAGCTATTAACTAACACTACTACACTGTGAAACCCAACAGTCAATTTGATCAAATAAAATAAGTGTAGTTTTTTAACTCAAATGGTTTGTAACAATCGGTTTTATCTGATGGATGTTTTGAGCTGAAACTTAACAGAGAAATTCTGGAGACACAAAAGACTTACCTTAAATCTTGAAAAAGGGGTAACATGGGTGCCCTTTAAAGTTTAGAACCACTTGAGTGTGATTAAATGGTGAGAAAGTGTTCATTTTTGGGTGAACTGTCTCTGTAAGGCTGACTAAAAACAGACATTTACATTCTTTGTCCATCTCTTTGTAGACAGTTTAAAAGCTAAATATTTTTTTAGTAACAATAATAAACACTTTCCCACCATATAATCACACTCGTGTGGTTCTAAACTTGATTGAATTTTTTAAAAATACTATTACTTAAAAAAAATACTTTTAAAAATACTACTAAGTCAATGGCTTTTGAATGTTTTCCCCCAACATTCTTATTTGTTTATGTTTAACAGAACACAAAGAAATAATTTTGGGGTGAATATATTTTTGTGAATATATTTAGGTGAATATATAATTAATATTTGAATGCTAATTAACCTTTAAATATCCTTTTCCTCTTTTGTAAAAACATAGAAACACTATTGTTTTTGTTTGCATTGAAGGAAATAGCAATGGAAATATAAATAAACAGCGGGTCTAATAGTTCAGGCGGGCTTATAATTTTGACTTCAACTGTATATATGAAATTTTGCCAGTGATTTTTTTTTTAAAGAAAACTTTAAGAGAACTTAGAAACAAATCTTTCTAGTTCAGACATGAACAGAGCTGGGCGTTCAGATGGAGGACCCAGCGCTCGAGATGATTGCTGGTGTTTTTCTGCTGGTCTGAGGTCTTCCTCACAGAACAGAGGTTGTATTGTCAGGAACTGTGACTCTTAAGAGAACGAGAGGACAGGAATGAGTGGATACCGCGTAATGGAGTGTCCTGTTTTTTTTCTATTCCGCCAGCATCCATCTCCTGAGCCAGATAAATGAGTTCCAGACACTTAGGAATTTGAGGAATCTTATCTGGTGCCAAAACTAGTTAAGGGAATATTTTATTAGTGCCTCATAAAAAAATCTGATTCATATCCATGTTCAAATTTGAAACGTTTTGTAAAGTAGATAGATGTTTAGAAAGCAGTGATAATAGTTGCTGTTTGTTGTCAGTTTCAGAAATTCACTTATTTATTCAATTTGTTAAATAGTTTCTGAAACAAGTCTTTAATGCTCACCAAGACTGCAATTTGTTTATTAAAATACAGTAATGAACGTGATATTTGTGCGTTATTATTACAAAATACTCAACAATTTCTGCCGTTATCACATGATCCTTTAGAAATCATCCTTTTTAAAAACATTTTTAAGAACTTTTTTATTATCAGTGCCTTTCTTTTATATTTTCTGAATGTTTGGATGAATAGTCAGCATTTTGTTCATTTATATACACCATGGTAGACTTTTTTGGGGCTTCTCCATACCACAACTCTCCTGGCTGTGGGAAAGACAGTTGTAATGTGAAGCGGATGTTGACAAAGGAAGTGCAGATCCAAACGCAGGTTAATTAAACAGAGATGATGAGGCAAACAATGGGCAACACAGGGGCAAACTGATGTACACAGGAAATCCAAAGTCGGAGTCATAAACAGGCGGATGGTCAAAAAGGCAGGCAGCAGACAACATAAAACAAACAAAACAAAGCAAGGTTCAAACACGTAAGACGAGGCAAGGAAAACGCGTCGTAATGTGAGTGCTCACTTTATAATCCATGTAATCATATATGAACAGCTTCAGCTGTCTCTGTTTGTGTGTGTCATCACCGGACTGCGTGACTGGAACTTGTAGTCCAAAATTACGGATTTGTAGTCCGTTAGCGAACTATGTGTTTACCAGCGATCTGCCAGGATTAGATTGCTGCTGGTGATTGTGACCAAAGAAGGGGTGGACTCATCAGAGATCAAAACATGTTTAGATAAAAAAATTTTTAGATGAAATAATATATTTAAGATTATTTTGATGAGTAGTAAGATCAAAAGTACAGCATTTTGTTCATACATATATACACTATTTACAGAGGTTGGATAATGAAATGCAGCAGTCTGGTTGGTACGCTTTGTTGGGACTTATCCACAACCTAACTTTCCTAGATGTGGGAAAGACAGTGAAGTCTTTAGAGAGCAATACATGTTTTACATTGTCCACAGCCCAAGATTTTCTATGCTGGCACCATTGAAACCAATATTGAAACGAAAGTATATTGACCCTTTAGAGCTCTCGACGAACAATTTTGGTGGAAACAGGACAGTTTAGGTGCACATTTATTAATAATATTAATAAATAACATATATATATATATATATATATATATATATATATATATATATATATATATATATATATATATATAAATAAAATTGTGCATCCAGGAAGTCGGGTGACAAAGAAGTGAGGATTTATGTGCAGCTTTATTTAACAAGGAATAGTCAGGCAGGCAACAGTCAAGCAAACAGTAACACAAAGGCAATCTAGAAGTGTAGTCAATTCACAAGCAATAAGGCCGGTGCAGACTGCAATAACTTAAATGACGAAACAAGGCTTGGGTCAAGAAACACAAAAATACTAGACACAGAGAACGCTTCATAGTGCTACAGGTTAACAAGACTCAGCAATGTGTGTGGGAATGTGAGATGTTTAAATAGTTCATGTAATCTGTCTTTGATCAGCTACCAGCTGTGTCATCTGAGATCCGAAAACAAGTGTGTGTGTGTGAGGTGCATGACAGGATATGTAGTTCTTAAATTGACAGAATTGTAGTCCAGGCGATTATGCATGTTCACCAGGCATCTGCAAGCCTGGCTCACTGGTGATTGTGACAAATTAAGTGTGCGTACTGTAAAAATTTATGACAATTTTTTTTTTAAATTTAAAATCAATTAATCTTGTTTTGAATTAAGTCGTGTTTTAAGTTTTTCATTTAACTTGATGTTTTAAGCTAGTTTAATGTAATGTAAGTTGAAATTACTTGTGAATATATACTCCAATGAATGAATATTCACATATAATAATCATTTTATAACAACTTTTGAAGGATTGTATACACTTATCAATCATATTTGACATGAAGAAGATTTTTCTTAGCACTCAAATTCAGACATGGTTAAATTCAGAGCTGTTGGTTATAGCGGTTACAGACGCTGACAGTGTTGTGGTCATATTTCAGGACAGACTCTTGTAACGGTGACGGCACATTGATTCTCTAACTAACGAATGATGGATTGCAGTTACACGCAGGTCAACTGGTTCCTTATTAAAGCTCATGAGCTGTTGTTGTTATTGAAAGTAGTTGCTTAGTCACTGTTCAATAGCATTTTCAGATCGAAGTGACCATGAATTTGCTTTCCAGAAACAGTCTCACACCTGTTCTTCACATTTTCAAGAATGTGTATGGAAATCACAAAGACTAATAGCACTAAATGTAATTAATCTTTGCATATATTTGTCCTCTTTACCTTAGGTCAGCAAGCCATTTTGCCATTTAATGAAAGTAAATGGCTTTCTTGATTAATGTGTAATGAATGGTGCTAACGCTACGCTAGTCAGGCCTGTAAATGTTTATCTGTATATGTTCTACAGAAGCAGTTAGCGCTTCATACTGCCTTCATAATACTCATATTTACAACATAACTCTACTTTAACAACACCACAGTGATGTATTTACTAAGTAGTGAGAGATTTTCCTGAGTCCTGACTTTGAAGGTGTGTGAATTAGCAGAAGGTAATTGGTATTGATCATAAGGGCTAAATGCTAACTGTACAGTTTAGTTTAAACGCCTGTCTTAGCACTGTTGATAAAGAACAGCAAGCTAGCTTGAAAATACCTCTCATTTATCTGGTTTGTAAGGCAAAAAGCTTGTGCAAACTATATTTCCCTCTTTATTTTGTTGCATTTTTTTTTACGTTGTATTATTGTTATTATGTTGCTGCTTCCTGTTGTTGCTAGGAAATATGTTAAAAAGTATTATTTTGAATATTTTCAAGTTCCTAAAAGTGTACTGTCACATTAGCACTAAAAAAGTGTTTTGTTGTTGTACATAAAACATAAAAAAGTAATATTTAGAATTTTATCAATTTTCTAAAGGATTATATGACGTTAGCATTAAAACAAACTTCCTGTCATTGTCAAGAAATGTAAACAAATATCAAATAAATATCAAATTTAGCAACTTGCTCTTTTAATTAGTTTCATTAGCACAAAAAATACTACATCTAAACTGACTTTATGTCATAATGTGAGCATCCAATGTAAACTAGAACTTGAGTTTAGTGACATTTTCAAAATGGCTTCCTCCTTAAGAGCCATTAAGGCTCTGATTGACAGTGTTGTGTGCTGGTTTTATTTTTTTAATCATTACAAATTTAAATGTTAGAATGTTCAAAATGAATAGCGAAAAGTTTAGTTAGTTTATTCATATAGCACAATTTTTACAACACAAAGGCTCCCAAAGTGCTGAACACAATCAATACTAATTAAAATAAAACCTACATCACATACATGAAAATTAAAACAAAAGGCAAAACCCTCAACATTAAAAAGGCCAGAGTTTTAACAACAAAAGCCTGATTTCCACTTCGCCTTCACCGGGACCTTGGTACCGAAAGAATAAACTGATCAGAAGACCTCAGTGACCTACCAGGGTTATATACATATAGGAGGTCTGATAAGTAAGATGCCAGATCATTTAAGGATTTAAAAACAAAAACTAATAGTTTAAAATAAATCTGTGACTTAACAGGCAGCCATCCCCGAGAGGAAAGAACTGGGGATATGTGCTCATACTTGCGATTCCCTGTCAGAACAGAGAGTTGCAATAGTCAAGTCTTCCCAAAATAAAAGCATAGATCACCTTCTCAAGGTCATTAAAAGAGAGAAATGACTTCACTTTTGCCACAAACCGCAATTGGAAAAAATTGCATCTAACAACTGAATTTACTTGTTTGTTAAATTTCAGATCACTATCGAAATGAAACTGTAGGTTTCTAACATCAAGGAACTATGGTTCTAACTACAGCTCTAGAGGTGTAGTTACAAGCGTAAAGGTTTCCGATGCTGTTTGCAAATGTTCATTAGAACGACAGATTTGATTGCTAAATTACTAAATCAATGAACTATGTTTGCAACGACCAAACTTGTGACCTTAGTTGGCTAACGATGGTTTTGGGAAATGCACCCCAGTTCTGCTGAAATGTATGTTGCGGCCTCTGATAGATATGCAGATACAAAAACTGTGAGCGATCTGCCTCCAGTTACGTATTTCGATGTCCCCAGAAATGTAGACGTGGGTACGTATCTGCAATGAGCCAGGGTTGCAACAGAGTTGCCTTAAAGGGACTTTGGTAAATGTGTTTTCACAGAAGCTAAATGTTATTGATATACAGTTTAGTTTAAACGTCTGTCTTAGCACTATGGATAAAGAACAGCAAGCTAGCTTCAAAATACCTCTCATTTATCTGGTTTGTAAGGCAGAAAAAAGCTTCCTGTCATTGTTAAGCAATTTAAACAAATATCAAATAAATATCTAATTCAGCAACCTGCTCTGTTAATTTGTTTTATTAGCACACCAAATAATAATACTTCATCTAAACTCACTGTATATCATTATATAAGCATCCAATATTAACTAGAACTTGAGTTTAGTGACATTTTCAAAATGGCTTCCTCCTTGAGAGCCATTACGGCTCTGATTGACAGTGCTGTGTGCTGGTGGCTCGACTTATCATTCAACACTGTGGGGGAAAATGCAACTGCTGCTATTACCGATCCAGTCAACTGAGAGCATAACAAAATACCCCTCAATGAATTACCCTGTCACTCTTGAGCGCTGAAACGACTGTACGCACTTTTGTTTTGCACAAGTGGCCTTATTATACACATGTGTGTAAAGAAAAGATCTAAAATCGGTTTAATCAGTCATAAGTGGGTATAAATCAAAACCCTTTGTCACCACCGAGACACTTTTGTTAGTTAGCGTAAGACTCTTGTTGTCTCATCTCAACAGCTGAGGGCTTTCAAAACAACGAGAATGCTTGTTTGTTAGCGTGTGTATGTGTCGTATATTTTACATAAAAATGAAATTTAAACCTATTAGGAGGTGCTATTCAATTTACATGTGTGCATAAGTATTGTGGTAGGATTGGATTAGAGCTTTTGCTGCGAGCAGGAATCACAGTTCACAGCTCGGCTCCTTATTACCGCTGCAGCAGGGGAGTATGATGACAGAAATAGTGCACTGAGGAGACATTGCAGGAGCACACACACACACACACACACACTGGCTGGTTATGGACAGGACATGAATGGAAATATGAGGCAAACAGCGATCAGGGCAAAAGTGACAGTATAGCTATGTTTCCCTCCAAAGATTTAAATTAAATTTGCGCAAAACTGTAATATCGAATAAACAATTTGTTTCCATCTGATGAGCCACTGGAAACAAAATGTCACTTTCCGATAAAATGGAGCCAAATATTCAATAGAAAGATTGAGTTTGCTGTGGTAGGAGAAGCCAGTGTAGGTCTTTTTTCTTATAATATATCACTTGCTCCTCAGAAGATGAAATGTAATGTATGCACACAAGCACTATAGAATACACAAGATGTGTCACTCGTATAGTTTCGAATGGGGAAATGAAGCTCCACCTACTGGTACAGGAACCAATCAGCAATCGCTATAGACTGCTGAATCTAGGGGGGAGGGGCTCGGACCAGACGCGAGTTTCTGCAGATTTTGTGTGATTCGAACGTTTTGAAACGAAACTAAAGAGACAGTTGTTGCTCAATTTTATTAGTGATTCCTAATATGAAATGTAATCGTAATTAAGTGAAATGACTTGCCCTAAAGGGACCTAGGCGCACAGTGGCGTTTGGAGGCGTGAGATGCTCTTTGGTAGCGCAAACACTCAAGACAGTTCTATGGAGGTAATAAAACTGAACCACTTTGATTACAGACTTTGGCTGAGGAATAACCAAAATAATATTTCAGATGTTTGACAATGTGGTTGGTACGCTGGTTTGTCAGTTAATGCCATCCTATGGCACTCATTTTTATCCCCGTATGATCTCTCATAACAAAATCCAATGACTTTTTTGATGCACATGCATGGATGGACTATAAAATAAACAAGACATGTCACTCATATAGTTTTGAATGGAGGAAAGTGTTACAGACTATATGGCTAATGAAGCCCCACCTTCTAGTACAGGATCCAATCATCGATTGCTATAGACTAACCACTCTCTGGGGAGGTGCTTGGTCTAAACGTGTCCTTTGATGACAGTGTCAACAAACGTACTGGAATCTCAGTAAACACTTGCTTCACAGACATAAGAAAATATCCAAATAAAGCTTGAAATCTCTTTTTTTTTGTTTTGTATTCTGTAGGAAAGGAATGTGAGGTACAGACCATCCCGTCCAACACATATCACTTAACAGCAACTACTCGAACGTCAACAAACTTGTAAACAAAGAGTCCCTGTCATTTTTGGGAGGAGATTTGCCATGAAGGCCAAGTAGTGAATTACTTCAGAAGACCAGAGTGATCACACAAAGCATTATTCAGAGGATGACCATGTGATGAGGCCATAAATGAGGTTGGTGTCGTGATCTCGTTCCATTCGAGTGCGCATTAGCTTAATCAACCTGAAAAAATGCTGATTTTGTTTGATTCGAATGTTTAGAGCAAAACTTATGAGACGGTTGTTGTTTAATTTTATTGGTGATTCCAAATATGTAACGTAATCATAAGCTTGGTAAACAATTTTGGAGAATTTGATGTTTCCCCAATTAGAAAAAATGCAAAAGAGACGATTTTAAAGATGGCCGCTGAGTGAAATAACCAACACAGGCTCATTGTGGATGCGTACGCCTGTTTACATTTCTGGACAGCTCAAATTGATCTACTCTGTTAAAATAGCTAGGTTCAAAATACCCCAACATATAACCCAACTATAGGTTATTATAGCACCTTCCTAACTATGGTTTATTTTAACCCAATGCATTTGGTTATATAATTGAATCCAATGCATTGGGTTATTTTAATTAAATGTAATTTCTTTTCCATTCTGGTATCAATATTGCTACTATTACCAGTACTACTATTAATTTTATAATTATGACTGTGCAAATTAATAATATACAGTATTCAAAATATTGAAAATGCTTTTTTCCCATTACATTTTAGTTCCAGACATTTTTGGTAAAATAAATCAAGAATCACAAACAATGAAGAAACAGAGCAAAAAGCAGACAGTTATAAACTTAGCAAGCAGAAAATCACGTGTTGATGGAGCAGAATATGGAGCTCTGTGTGCTGTAAAGACTGTCCAGCAGCTGCAGAAGGCTTCACTCAGTGTCTAAAATGTACAATACATTTTAACCACATCCAAACGCTTCTAAAAGATGGTCTTGGATAGTGAAACAGATATAAAAACACGACATGGAGAGGTAATTTGCTTAAAAAATACCAACAATATTATTGTGTTAGAACTTAAATAAACTTTTTTATTATGCAAAAACAACATTGTGTACGCATATTAAGACCGCTGTTTTGTGTCAGTTAGATCAGTTGACTGTTGAAATTCAAATTTTTATCCCAACTGGTTGAGTTATTAAATAAATAACCAAATAAAAGTTTAAAATAACCCAACAAAACACCAAATATTTAACTCAACCAGTAGAATTATTAATAAATAACCTACTAAAGGGTAAAAATAACCCAACAAAGACATTGGGTTAAATAAACAACTCAATGTTTTTTAGAGTGTAGCCAGAGGTACGTCTGGCTATTTTGTCTTTAAAGCGAAAGTGAATGATATGGAGCGGTATGATGCCCACAGCCGACTTTTGCTTCTTTTAACGGCACCAGCTGACCGCTTACGTCAGTGTGGACAGCTTTTCCAGTGTTACCAGTTTGCCCAGTGGCGCACCGCATATGTCGGCAGACTTGACCGCTGAGTTGACCGCAATGACAAACTTTAAGTCCGATGAAGATCAATTCCAGAAAACGAAAAAATAAAAACTAAACAACAGGCTGAAAATGCGGTGAACTCACATAACAGTGAGGGCTTTTCTTTTTCTAGATTGCTTTCAAAAACACTATCGTTTGGGTTTAGGAAAGGTTGACATCAAGTTGACCTGCTTGGTTGAAGTGTATAAGTATATATCCTCTGGTAGATTTATGCGAAAAAAGGATGCACGAGAGATAATTGTGATGATCAAAAAGCATACACAGCGCCCTCTGGCAGATTTGCAAAAAGAAAAAATGCTAGAAGACGTACCTCCGGTTACGTGTTTCACTGTCCCCAGAAAGGTAGACCTGGGTACGTATCTGAAATGAGCCTGGGTTGCAACAGACTTCCCTTAAAGCGACTTTGATAAATGTGTTTCTATTGTAGTTTAACCAATGATTTCTTATTAGGTCAAAAGTTTATTCTACCCAGTTGTGCCCATTCGATTTTCTAAATTTCTGTGCATCTTGGTGTTTGGTATCAAGCATTTTGTTTAAATGTGATATTACAAAATGTACTTAACAATAGATGGATGGAAAACCAGCTAGTGACTGCAGAGGGACAGATGAAGACGTGGCCAGAGTGAGATAGTGGCCAAGAGAAGTGTAAGACGTGGATGAGGTGCTTATAGGTAGGCCCATACAGAATCTGCTCACAGAGAATTCCGCAGATTTCTGCGGATTTCTGTTTTAGCCCATCATTAATTCTGTTTATTTACTTGAGTAAATTTGTGTAGATCTTTATTTATTTAGTTTTTAAACTAATTACTGTAATATTATTGACTAATGTGAAATCTTTTTCTCATTTATGTACAATGTAGTTTGTAAAGTAATATTTTCTTTATTTTATATATATATATATATATATATATATATATATATATATATATATATATATATATATATATATATATATATATATATATATATATATATATAATATATCTACTAGTCCGAGAGCCTTGAGAGACTTATATGAGAGACTTGCTTTGTTTACCAAATAAAGTAAATCCAACTGGATTTGCATTTTAAACATTAAGTTATTTTTTAATTCACATATTAAGGTATTATTTATGATACTCCCAAAATAATTTTCTGCATAAATAGCAAAGAACTTCTGCAGATTCCGTCTGGCCCTACTCATAGGTAATAGAGAGACATGTTTGAGGCTGAAACCCAGAGAAGTGGACTCACCTCTGCTTCTTGGCATCTATCTCTGCTCTTTTTGGCATCTCCTTCGGTTTCTCTCCTCCCCCCACGTGCTGATATTCTTGTTTCCATACCAACACTGCTCTCGCTTCAGGACTTGCTGGACCATGCACACTACAAACAAACACAGTGCATTCTTGTCTATAACGCCTGTAATCTATAAGTTTCAATGTTTTTTGACGTATACTGTTTGACACTAGACTGATGTCAAGAAGCATTGCGTCAGTTTGCTTTATCGCTTCAGAATGACATTTTTTGTCTTATTTACTGTCATTAGGCCTGTCACAATAATCAATATATTGACTTATCGTGCAATATTTGGAGATGCCGTTGCAATATATATTTACAAATTCACCTTCAAACCTCAAAGTGGTGGAAGGTGGTCAAAGTTTATAATTGGACATTTACCTAATAGGACATTTAATAGTATATATAATAGGACATTTCACTTTTTAACATCAAATTATAGTATCTAAATAACCTTTAGAATGATGAGTATTTCAAATTGTTTATGGCTATTTACATTAATTATGCTGTTATATAATTATTATATATATATAATCAGTGGCATAAAATGATCTCAAAATGACAGAAATATGGCTTATTATAGCAATTTCTGTGACAATATATCGCAAAACAACAATTCCTTATCGTGACAGGCCTACCTGTCATAATCAAGAGATGTAATGTTATTTACTTTATATTGTAGCACTGCAAACGCTGTCTAGCCTTGTGAGCAAATGAAAAAGGCGCTTTATTTAATTTAGCCATTTTTCAATTTCAGCAAGCACTAAGTACATTTATCCTGTTATAAAAGAGTTTTATTTCAAATAAATGATCTCATGAACTTTCAGTCATCAGATATATTTGAAACAAAAAAATGCATCTCAGATTCCAAATATATTAAGCTACACAACTGTTTACAACATTGATATTAATAATAATAATTAAAATTAATAAGAATAATAATTATTATTGTTATCATTAATATTATATACTTTAATTATTATTGTTATTATTATTATTATTATAAAAGAAGAAAATGAAGAAGAAGAATCCCTTGTGCAGAAAATCTGAATATTAGAATGTTTTTTAAAGATTGCGTGAGCTGAAAATTCTAATTTAATTTTGTTTCGCAATTTCCAGAAATGTGTACAGGGGTACATATCAAAAATGAGCATGGGTTGATAGTTTCTTAGGCATGTGCAAATTTAAACTTTTTAAAAGAGTCGGCGAGCTGAACACCCAATCAGGCTGTAGTCTGGATAAGCAGCAGGGAGTGTGTGAGGAGAGAGGGAGGGGAAAATCTACTGCTGCTTCCCTGAGAAGAACACTTCACTGGAATTAGTTTCAGCTCAGATTGGGAAAGCAGACTGAAAACAGTGGGGACAAAACTGCTACAGGCGCCTATTGTTGTCTTTCACAACATGTGCGTATGTGTGGCTTCACGTTCAGTCTGTTGCTCTGTTACAACAGGAAAGTTGTCTCCATAGTGTAACCACTGACTTTATACTACACAGCTAGACACAGTCCAGAATATTGTTTCTAATGGAATCAGTTGTATTCAGTCTATGATTATGATAGGTGGTTAGACTTGTGGTTAGACCCTTGTAATGGGTAATTATTTAAACATTACAGCATTCATAAAATAATTTGTTTTTCCCCTTTTCAAAATATATACTATGCATAAAGACCTTACAAATATATGTTGCACAATCCAAATAAAACAGATTTTAACACAAATTTTAGCAAATAATGTGTTTATTCCTTTATACAGATTTTCATGGTTAAATTTACTTTCACCATTTCATTTAGGGAAATTCTGAGACAAACGTTATCTCTGAACTTTAATAATAAACCTATACAAAATACTGCGCTTCCCACCTCCTTTTCAGTCGCAATGATTTCTGAGACTTCTAGAGCAAGTTCAATGCTCAAGGCTGCATTCGAAACCGCCTACTACTCAGTAGGTACTGCATTTGAATTTAAACGCACTATTCGGCCGTTAGAAAAGTATGTCCTATACAGCATGAATGGGTGAAGTAGGAATGGAATTTGGACGTACTACATCAGCCATTTTGTCATGATCACATGACCCACTTGAGTCGGTTGCGTCACTTCACTCCCATTCATGAATTCTCTTGTGGGGCATCATGGGGTAGCAGCGTGCATGGGATAGGCACTTCAGAATCTCGCCGGAAGTAGTAAGTCATCCGGGTGTTTTTCACATACTGATTTTCGAATTCTATGAATTCGGTCACACTACTCGGCTCGCATACTGATTTTACCCGAGTCTGCCCAAGTCTGCATTGATGCGTTCTCAATACCTAGAACACATCCAGCAACTTTTACGTGTCTTCAGTTCTTGTGGTCTTGAGTTTTGGAACTGAACTTTGACAGTTGATGATAAAGTTACACGAGGATGTAATAATGCTGAAGAATGGATATTGAGAAACAGCCAATATGTTATAATAATCGCTTCAAGCTACATCATATAACTCATGATATCTGGACTAAGCCACAATGAGCACCTCCTCCACTATGATATCGCTGTATATAAAACTTTCTACTATAAAAAGAAGCTTGCAACAGTTGCCCCGCCTCCAAGTTCTTCTGATTGGTCCACTGCTGTGGAACTGACAGTAATGAGCTGCTCTCTGTGTGAAAGTTGAATATCTTGACACGGCGTCTAAAAAATGCTTCGCTTACATGCTTGGCACTTCGAAAGAGGCGAGTGTAACGTTCACACACATCTATCAAGCGTGTGTTTACATTGAACAGCAATAGAACTGCAAGTAGTGCAGTAGACAGGAAAAACACATTCTGTTTGAACAGCACCTAACATCACTATATGTTGACATGTTGTCTATTTTACATTGGCCAGAATCAGTTGCCTTTAGACATTAAGGAAGCTTGCTGGGTTTTGGTATGAAGCCGGCGTATGTGTGTTTTTCCTGTTTTATTGTTGTTGCAGCCATCTTTCTTACATTCACACTAAATCCCACTGATGCCCTGATCATCTCACAGGCTTCTCACTAAGATAAAGAAGGAGAAATGGCCAAGACAAAGAAAGGCCAGAAGAGAGAGAGAGAGATAGTGAAGGAGAAAGAGAGGGGGAAAGTCGGTCAGACCCCCTCCTCGGCAGGACAGGAATGCAGGGAGTCTGGTGAAGGAATGTGGAATGGGTCTCAAGGGGAGGGGGTATAGTCTAGATGTAAACACTGAGTGTGTGTGTCGCCCTGAGTGTGTGTGTGCACAGTGTAATGGGTTTGAGTGCATTATGAGGCTGTGTTATATGTGTCCTGTGTGCGCGTGTTGGTGTATTTTGAGAAAAGGGGGCTCTTTAGGTAGGCCAGCTGTAAGGAACGGCTCCCCGTCTCTGATGACAGCTTTGGGCCAATGAGGTGATTTTATCATGCATGGAAAAGTACCAGCCCCACTTAAACATTGCACTGATCCGAGACCAGCTTTCCAAACTCAGTTACACCACTTTTCCGAGATATTTCCAAGCCTTTGCACTTCCGCCTGAGCTTGACACTTTAGTATTCAGAAACCACTGGTAAGACTTGCCACTATATACATTTTTGTACAACTCCAGTTTAAATGAACACTGCTGACGGTGGAACTCAAATACATTTTGTTCTGGTACTATGGAGGCCCTATAGAGACGTAGTGATGGAAGAAACACATATTTTAATGCTTTTGAATTCTGCTCACCCAGGCTCATTCTGAATATATACAGCTATATACATTTCTGGAGAGCGCCAAATACTTTTTAAAAGCTACGTTTTATTGCAGTTTTTCTTTTCAGTAATTCACCAGAGGCCGCTGTGTACGCCTTTTCAGATCTCAGATTTCTCTCGCGAGTGCCATTCGCACCTGCTATTCTCAAATATATCCACCAGAGGCCACTGTTGACTGATTGAGTGACTGAATGAACGATCGACCGACATACCTTCTTCTTTCCCTTAACCCAACCGATAGTGTTTTCAAAAGCAATCCAGAAAAAGAAAAGTCCTCGTCTGATTTTTACCATGTCTTCAGAATTGACCACATTCTTACCTTGTGATTTACTTGTTCCTTTTATTTTTTGGTTGTTGTTCTTTTTGGTTTCGTGGATGCTCCTTGAGCGACGTCTACGGACAATAAGATGTTCCACAAATCGTTATAAATTTACTTTTTTTTTCACTGTACTCAAACCACGCCATCGTGGTCAACTCTCTGCGTCTCAAGTCCACCGACTTACATGTCGAGATACTGGACAAACTCCTTACAGCAAGGTAAGCGGTCAGCTGGTAAGCGCGAAAAGGAACACTGTGATACCGCCCTGTATTTTTTGTTTAAAAGACGAAATGCAGCCATACGTCCTTCTGGCTACATAATACGCAATCTCCAGATATGTATATACAGCTACATTTCTGAATGAGCCTGTGTTCATTGTTTATATGAGTAAAATTGCATTACATTTTTATTGCATATTAAAGTAGCTTATATTGCAAAATTTTGTGAAAGAATACAAAGTTTAGATAGAATACAAAACCTTTACCACTGTAAAAAGTGATTTGCTGACTTTATTTTTAAATATAGTGACTAAACCGTTGCTTTTAAAGCCATAAGTTGACTTTAAAAATTGAGTAAACCTGTTGCATTTCTTTGTTATGCTAACTCAAAGTGTCTTCACATCTTGATAGCATTATTTAAATTAAGTAGTCAGAAAGTATTTGTATCTTAATATTCTGTTGAAGTTGTAGGACTGAGAAAATTTCAAAACATTCAGTTCGATCATTGCTATAGGCCAGGGTTGTCAAACTCAATTCTTGGAGGGCTGCAGCCCTGCACAGTTTAGTTCCAACCCCAATTAAACCCACTGCATCAAACTAATTGAGTCCTTCAGGCTTGTTTGAAACCTACAGTTAAGTGTTTTGGAGCAGGGTTGGAACTAAACTGTGCAGGGCTGCGCCCCTCCAGGAATTGAGTTTGACATCCGTGCTATAGGCTGTCCCGCCTTTCAAATTATGTAAATGCATACCTCTTAAACTCTTGATCGCATTGAAATGATTACATCATCAGTATTAAAACATCATAATTACTAACTACTATAATCATGGGTCAGTCTGTGCTTTTGAAAACACTATTGGTTGGGTTTATGAAAGGAGGAGGGCAGGCCAGTGTTTCAGTCAGTCAGTCAGTCAGTCAGTCAGTCAGTCAGTCAGTCAGTCAGTTTGTCAGTCGACAGCGACCTCTGATGGATTTACGCAAGAAGAGCAGGCGCGAAGGGGACTCGAGAGAGAAATCTGAGATCTCAAAAAGCGTACACATCGGCCTCTGGTGGATTCACGAAAACAAAAACTGGCAAAAAAACGTAGCTCCTTGGAAGCATTTTGCTCTGTCCGGGAATGCATATGGGGCACATAATCAGAGTCTGGGTTGTGTAGTGATGTTGTTTAGTGCGCATTTATGCGTTCAGACTTTGCATGACAATTTGCAGGGTATGCTTTCAGTTTTATCACGCTAACATTAGCATTTTTAAGATCTCCCTTAAGTCAATAAACTATGTGCATATTTATACAAAAAGAAAGTTAAGTCACCTTACAGTAACGCTGTGGAAGTAATATAATTTCAATATGATTTTTGCAGAAATCTTACACTTTTCCCCCAATAAGCTTTAGGTTGCTGATGAAATATGGATATAGATACAATGCGTAAAACATAATGAGCAAAGTTTAACGTTAACATGACATTCCAAAGCTTGTTCGCTCTGTCAGGATTTTAAACAGGCTGGCCATTTCGTCACTTGGCTTTGTAGCACATATATTCTCATTTAAAGTGACTTTCGGTACACTAATTGCCAGGACAGACCCTCTGGAACCACCCAGGGCAGAACATGGGGAAGTGTCACGCTCCAGGGAAGAGCGCTGACAGAATAAGGCTGAAAATCACAGCACTTCTCAGTTCCTGGGTCAACACCACTTGAGTTTGAGCTCGCAACTTCTGTGTTTACAGCTAAGAGCAATTGCCATCACAGTCAGGTATCTAAATGTATTATTTAAGAAGAAATATATATTATTAGAGAATTATTATTTAAGGACTTATTCACTTTTTATTTTCTGCTGAACAAGGAGATATTTAGCGGAATGTCTTTGCTTCTCTTATACATATGTTGGAAAAGGCACTCTATAAGAAAAACCGTATATAAGACTTTGCACTTTAGGCATACATTCAAAGATATACTCTATATCTGATGCTTTTTTAAACTACTTATTTAAAATGAGCTGGATCAACACAATTTTTACAACGTAAATGTTTTATGTTTAATGCACTTAAATTTGAAAAAGTTAACTTAGTTAATTTCTGTTGGGACAACATTTTTTTACAGTGTACGATATACAGTATCTTTATGTGAAGAAAAACACAGCATGCAATGTCATAGGCAAGGCAAGGCAAACTTTATTTAAAGAGCGCAATTTTACACAACCGTAGTTGATCCAAAGTGCTTTACAATAAAACAAACTAGACAATAAAAGTAACAAACTGGTATTAAAAATATATATATATTTAAAAGTAATACTAAAATACAAATAATAAAAATAAAAATAGATTAAGTCATAGATTTTAAACCGGAGATGTTTCATGACCAGATTCACAGGTTGCTATTTTATACAGTCTCAAAAGACTTAACGTATTTATAGATAGACTTTTAAAATGTGTATTAAAAAGGGGAGCTTAGGAACACGTCTAAATAACTCTGCAATGATTTTTCTCTTTTCTGTTTTTTTCTTTTTTCAGTATAAATATCTAAAATGGCTCAAAATTGATCAAAATACTTTCACTTGAGAAAAAAACTGACTTGAGACCCAGAAGGCACAGCACATCAACATGATCTCAGATTGACGTTGTACCCCAACGTCATATGACCGTTTAGAAATGAAAAATTGTGTTAATGTCAGAACACAACGTAAGGCCGACATCAATGTCCAATGTCCAACCTAAAATCAACCAAATATCAACGTCTAATGCAGCCAGGGCTCATTCTAAAAATGTACTGCTATATATAATTCAGGAGAGCGCCAAATAAGTTCCAGGAGGTACGTTTTTTGCCTTTTTTTTCACAAATCTATCAGAGGCCGCTGTGTACCCATTTTCAGATCTCAAATTTCTCTTGCGAGTACTATTCACACCTGTTGTTCTCACGTAAATCCACCGGAGGTCGCTGTCGACTTACTGACTGACTGACTGACTGACTGACTGACTGACTGACTGACTGACTGACTGACTGACCGATCGACTGACCCTCTTTTCCCTTTTCCAAAACCCAACCAATAGTGTTTTCAAAAGCACTGATTTACGTTTTCGAATAAGCCTATGTTTGTCTAATAATGTTACAGCTTGACGTTGTGTGATGGACGTTACCAATCAGACGTCTATCAGATTTTTATTGCCATACATGAGGAATGAATGTCATTGCTGGCTTTAATGTTGGATTTTGATCACATTCTAACACAACCTAAAATCAACTATCAAGGTTATTTGACATAGTTTTTGGTTTTCAAAATAACATTGTACTTGTACACTGGCTAGGCATTGAATTTTGGTCACCTGACATCACAACCTAAATCTAACCTAATATTATTGTCCTATGACTTCGTGTGCCTGTTGGAGATATGTTTACATCAACAATTTTTAAAACCTTTAAAATTAAATTATAGCATAGATGAACTATATGTGCACATTTATAAAAATGCAATGGGTTTATTCGCTTAAGTAAAGCCAACTAATCACTTTTTATAGTGTTTTGACAATTTCAGAAACCAGAATTACGCATTTACGAAGACAACAATGATGTAGTTTTCAAAAACCATGTACATTAAAGCAGATTTGAAAATAACAGACTTAAAAGGTTTTCATTGTGATGTAAACATGAAAATTTGTGCCAGTGAAGTTATACAAAATATACTTCATTCTTTACATTTTTTTTACTTTAAATGAACTTAACCCACTGGTGCATATTTACTCTTTTGCTTCTTATAATTTTTGAACAAATAATGAATTTTATTATTTTATTTTTTTATTTTATTTTATTTTATTTTATTTTATTTTATTTTATTTTATTTTATTTTATTTTATTTTATTTTATTTTATTTTATTTTATTTTATTTTATTTTATTTTATTTTATTTTATTTTATTTTATTTTATTGACATGGGCATCACAATTACACTGGACAACCAAAAGCATTTGTTCAAGTGTTTTAGCAAACTTGCTAATTCTCAACACCTATCCGCAGGAGGCTTGAAAAAATGGACAAGATGGAAATATAATAAATACATATACACAACATTATAGTTCTTTACATAAAATTACTGAAGGCAAAAGCAAAGGTGGCATGATCAAACAAACTAACAGACTATTTGTGCAGACACTGCTGTTTTGTTTTTAACCACTTATTAAGAACACTACTAAAATATTTACAATACTTTCTGATTTTAAGCTAACCGGTAAATCATTTCACAGTTTGGCACCCTTAACAGAGAAAACAGATTGACCAAAAGAGGCCTCACACTTTGGCACTAGACAGTCACCATTAGTATTTGCTCGTGTGACTCTGCGAGAGGTTTGATGCCGAGATCAGAAAACAACATGATTATTTAAACATTTAAAAAACAATTTAAGATAATCAAATTTAATAAAACTATCAAAACTAAAAAGGTTTTGTTTACATAAAACTTCACAATGATGCCATCGCATAGGCTTTAAGTCCATAATTTTAACTGCTTGTTTATATATTGAGTCAAAAGGCTTCAATGTAGTTAAAGAGGCTTGTGACCATGATGTAATGCAATAGGTCAAGTGAGAGAATATCATTGTGTGCATGTATAATTTCATAGTTTGATATGTTGAAAACCTTCTAATAAAACCAAAACAGAATTGGCTTGACTTTCTTATATTTTTAACATGACTATATTTTAAATGAATGTCTAGTGTTATGCCAAGATACTTCAATTCGTTCACTGTGTGAACTATTTCTTTCATGTCATTGATGCTGTAATCACACGAAAGCTTCCGTGACTTTACCTTGATAGATCTCTATGTCTAGAATAAAGTGAAATAAAGCCAATTAATCAAGCCTTTGAATAAAGTGCTCCTTTAAATGGTAAAGTATTCATGTAACGCCGGTGGTCCGCGCTGTTCATCTGCTGGTCTAGGGAGGAATAGAGCCTCAGGCAAGGTTGAGTCAAGGTGCTGGGCTTAATTCAGACGGCGAGAGGAAAACTATATGTGAAGGTTAGGGTGAAAGACCCAGCTCTATACTACTGCTACTATATTAGAACTAATGATTTTAATAAATAATGCTCATTTGTGCTTTGGGTGTTATACGAGCGATAAGAGGGCATTTGTGGCAACACTAAGTAGTTGAAAAGAGGGTAAAGAACTTTGTGTGTGTGTAAAGGAGAGAGAGTGTCTTGCCTGTGTGTGTGTGTGTGATATTTTTAGCTTGTTCCCTCTATATGAGGGTGAGCTGCTGGAACAGCATGCTTGTGTGTTTCGGAAATAAGCTCAAGTGCTAACAGCAAAACTTGAATGTACACACAGAGGCAAAACTCTTCCCCTAAAAAGACTTTTGACCTCAATGGTATATTCAGCAGCACAGCTGTACCCTGCTGAGTTTTTCTCTTTAATTTGAATTCTTGTTCAAATAGTAAAACTGTGAACTTCTGCTGCTTTTAATGTGCTGTATTTATAGATTGGATTTAAGCATTCGGTTCTAAATTAAAAATAAACCGTATATTCTGTTATCAGCATTTAAAAAGTCAGAGTTAATAAGTTAAATTCTCTTTTCTTATGTACCATCTTACAATGGAAAAGATTCGGTAGTCCACCAAAGGTTGCAGTCAAAACTTTAATTTGATTTGGCAGCCAGTGCTGACATATATAGAGAAAATGGCTCCAAACTAAATATATGCAAACACACATATATGGGCCATTCTTCAACTACGGGCACTTTTAGCCTTGTGAAGTTGAGTAAAAAAACTTGTTCAAAATTAATGTAACATTGCCTCATAAGTTTGAACAATTTGTCTAGTTTTAAGATCTGTAAGAGGACAAACTTAGATAAGAAGAGAAACATTTTTTCCATCGTGAACTGAACAAATTCCACCACATCTTAATATACAGCTTATTTCAAAATGAAGGCAGTCAAACATTGTCTAAGACTATTTTTGTATCTAGTTTAACCAGTCTTTCCACAATATATATAATAATCATACATTTGTCAGTGAAATAAATGAGTTGCATGCTGAATTGAACACCTGTCACACTCTAAAATTTAATATTAATTTGATTAAGAGCTTATTAGAAAATAAATGAACTGAATTTGTATATTGAATAGAGCATGAACTCATACATTGTGAATACGCTTGTAATGTGTGATGAGAACTTTTCAGATATTTTTAAAAAATGTGTGTGGTGATGGAAATGACAGTGGTGGAAATGACAGTGATGGAAATGACAGTGGTGGAAATGATATTTCAACAGTTTATTGTGAAAAATAGCTTCACTGATTCGCTTTGAATTGTTACTCGCCGTTCATGTATACAAAACACTCTTAATTACCCCTATTTTCTTTGGTTTTTAAAAACATCTTTGAAGTACAACATGTCTGGAAATGATGTATATTAATGTATTTCTTTATCAAGCAATATTTACCTTGATTTTTCTTCAAGTGTTGTTGATAAAAATGAAAACCATGTTCTCCGATGGCACTATTCATTTTCATAGAAAGTACCTAAATAATCTTTCACACAAACTTTTTAAAGCGCCATTACAGTGTTGTGGTGGAAATGACTCTGATACTGTGCGACAGCTATATTTTGTATAAAAATAGAATTGATAATTCTCTCACATAAATAATCTTTTAAAATGTTATTTTCTTTTTTTTTTAAATCTGGGTGTGCGACAAGGCGAAAACAGGGATTTTGTCAACTAAAAGGAGGTTGAATAATATGAAAAAAAACATAACAGAAAGCTTGTAATTTTTTTTAAGTTGGCTTTGTTTGTTAGTTTGACAAAAAAAGAGGAGTTTGAACAAACTTATATATATTTTTGGATATTTGATCAAACGACATAAAAGTGCCCGTAGTTGAAGAATTGCCCATATATATATATATCTTCTTACTGGCCACTTTATTCGGTACACCTGTCCAATTGCTCAAAACCTGTCCAATTGCTACAAATTTATAATCAGCCAATCTCATGTCAGCAACTCAATGGATTTAGGCATGTAGACATGGTCTAGACGATCTGCTGCAGATCAAACTGAGCATCAGAATGGGGAAGAAAGGTGATTTAAGTGACTTTGAACCTGACATGGTTGTTGGTGCCAGACGGGCTGGTGTGAGTATTTCAGAAACTACTGATCTACTGGGATTTTCATGCACAACCATATAGGGTTATCAGAGAATGGTCTGAAAAAGAGAGAATATCCAGCAAGCGGCATTTCCAAATTTATTTCTTGTTCAGTCCTTCCATCATTCGGCCCTTCCTTCCATTCTCCATTCATTTAATTTAGTGATTGTTTAAGGCTGTTCGCTGATTTCAGTCATCATACAGTCGACATCCTTCAATTTCTCATTGGTGACACGCAGTCTATAAACAGACTCTGAGTTAATGCGTGGAAAGATTTTGCACATCGTCTTGGACACTTTTAATACTTACAAAATGTTTGCTGCATTTTTAAAGCTCCCATATCTTGAGGTAGTTTAATATGATGTGATTTACTTTCTATGTGCGATTTGATTGGACAGATTTTTCGACTTTAGCCAATCACCATAGACAAGAAAAAAATAGAGTAGTGACTGAAGGTTGAAGGAAAATAGTGGAGTAAATGTACCAACACAGTACTAAAAATGTACTCAAGGGAAAGTAAAAGTACACCTTTTAAAACTACTTAGTAAAGTACAATTCCTGAAACAACTCTATTACATTAATTGTAATTTGTTACTTTACACCACTGCTAACAACAGGCCTATCTTTAAGCATTTCTCAGTTATTGTTTAAACTCAATTTCCATATGCAAAAAATGAGTTTTCCCATCATGTGTCGAATGTGGAAATTTACCAAAATAAAACAAATGTGACTCCATCTTTAATCTTTCTGCAGCAATTAAAGACTGTGTAATTTGACTAAAAGGCCTGCTTTGTCTAAGATTATAACATGACAGTTCAAATTAACGACAAAACACACACACAAGCTCCACCAATGCAGATAGTGACGACGACTTTCTATTTTTCCTTTCTCTTCCATCCATATCTCTCTCTCTTGCAGGTCTCTGTCCCCTTGATAAAGAGCGGTTTGAATATCAATGAGGCTTGTTCTCTCTCGGGTCTGCGGCCAGCTGTTATAGAGCGCGCGCCATTCTGCTGCTATTTTGAGGCAAGATGCGTAATTAAAAAATCAATATCTTCCGACGAAGCCTTTTCACTATACGCAGCCATATTGACTCTGTTAACACACGTCCCGGTTCGCTCACAACACAAACACACAAATACCTCTAAACAGCATATGATATAAGACAGTGTTTCCCAAGCCTGTTCCTAAAGACACACCAACTGTACATATTTACGATGTCTCCCTTACCTGACTCATTAACTTCAGGTTTTTGAGTCTCTTCTGGAGTGTTCTGATGAGTTGATTGGGGAGAGGTTGAAAATGTGGGCTGTTGGCGTGACTTCAGGAACAGGGTTGGGAAGCACTGCTATAAGAACAATAGTTCATTCATTTTATTTTCAGCTTAGTCCCTTTATTAATCTGGGGTTGCCACAGTGGAATGAACTGCCAACTTATCCAGCATATGTTTTACACAGCGGATGCCCTACCAGCTGCAATCCATCGCTGGGAAACATCCATAGACACTCATTCACACACATACACTACAGACAATTTAGCTTACCCAATTCACCTACGGCATGTCTTTAGACTTGTGGGGGAAACCGGAGCACCCAGAGGAAACCCACGCCAACTTGCGGAGAACATGCAAACTCCACACAGAAACGCCAACTGACCCACCTGGGGCTTAAACCAGCGACCTTCATGCTGTGAGGCGAATGTGCTACCCTCTGCACCACTGTGCTGCCGCTATAAGAACATAAGTGATGAATATTGTCCAACACATCTGTTTTCTGAATTGCGCTGCGTTAAAAGCTACACTTTCTGCAGATCTGTGAACGTCTTGTGCGTTTGAGCCAGGGAGTAGCACCCCTGCAGTCGTTGCTGGCACTGGAAGCTCGGACGCAATCGTCTGTTGTGACAGCGACAAGACGAGGAGATTTCTGCATGCAAATAAGATGTAAACAAACCATCAGGGAGCCATCTGTGTGGCTGGAACTGCCTGTGGGGGGGCGGGGCCTGTGTAACCAGGGAGACGAAGGAGCGAATGAAAGTTCACCGCATCCGTTGGGGTCACCGGTGTGAACCCCTATGAATGTAAACAGAAGTGTTATTACTTCAGTCTTTGCCCGTTTAAGGGCCACACTGACGTGGCCGTGAATTAGTGTTCGTTTAGTGCTTACAAATGAGTCGACGGTCTACTGCGCGCTTCACACACACAATAGGGGGAGCTTGGCCAGGCTCTTGTAATTAACTATCCTAAACGAGGAAGGAAAAATGAGGTTGAAGGTTAATATCTACAAGCATTGTGTTGATACAACATGCTGTTCCATCAGCGCTGATAGAGGTAACCCTGTCTATCTGACCTGAGCAGTGCTGCTCTTAATAGATGAGCTAAGAGGGGAGTAACTTAAAGGGATAGTTCAACCAAAGTCTTCACTTGTTCCAAACTATTGACTTCCATTTGTTTTTCCTACTATGAAAGTCAAGGGTTACAGGTTTTCAGCTTTCTTCTTTTATTTTTAAGTGTTCAATAGAAGTAAGAAAGTCATAAATGTTTGGAACCATTTGAGGGTGAGTAAACAGAGAGCAAACTTGAATTTTTGGGTGAACTATCCCTTTAAAACAGGGGTGCCCAAATTCGCAGTGTTGCCAACTTTTCAAACCCCCTATAGCGACAAATTTTTTAAAAAGCAACAAATCTAGCGACTTTTTTGTGTGTTACTGGAGATTTTTATAGACTCTCATGTGTTCATACTGTACCGTCCCTACTCTTCTCAATGAACTAAGGGTGATGTCGTTGGCCTTTCCCCCGCCTCAGAGCACAGGTGGCCCAGTCCTCGTACAGCAGTCTCTCCCACCTGCAGCCTGAGAGCAGATCAATCCTCTGCGTACAGACGGCAAATGATTTAGCACCAGCAGTGTGAAGGTATTTCCATAGTACAGTCAAACCGATCTGCTTTTCTTTTGTTTTAACAATTTAATTTGACCTTACTTGTTCACAATCACAGAGATTTTAGTGGCAGTTTCTGAACTTGTCTGAGTTTATTACATCTGAGAGATTCACTACACATTTTCATATACTGCATTCAAACAGCAATACATTTAGTTAATTTGAGATGCCAACATAAAGCGTATTACAAATGTAAATACCCCTTTATTAACCATAGGCTGTTAAACAAACAGAAACGGTGTAACGTGATGACATCAATAGTATGCAATATCGTAATCTAGCAACATTTAGCGACTTTTCCGGCAAAGCTTAGCGCCTTTTCAATAAAAATAGTTGGCAACAGTGCAAATTCAATCCTGGAGGCCAGGTGTCCTGCAGAATTTAGTTCTAACTTTACTCAACACACCTGCTTGGATGTTTCTACTCTATTAAAATAGTTTATCTCTACTATATTAAAAATACCCCAACATATAACCCAACTATATGGTATTATATAAAATAATATGGGTTATTTTAACCCAGTGCATTGGGTTATATAATTTAATTCAATGCATTGGGTAATTTTAATTAAATGTATTTTTTCCCCATTCTGGTATCATTATTGCTACTATTACCAGTACTACAGTTAATTTTATAATTATGACTGTGTAAATTAATAATATACAGTATTCAAAAATATTGAAAATACTTTTTTCCATTACATTTTAGTTCCAGACACTTTTGTTCACAAACAATGAAGAAATAGTACTTAGTTAAAATACTTGGGTTAGAAATATCCCAACATATAACTATAGGTTATTATAGCACTTTCCCAACTATGGGTTATTTTAACCCAGTACATTGGGTTATAAAATGTAACCCAATGTATTGGGTTATTTTGATTAAATGTAATTACTTTTCCCCATTTTGGTATATATTCCTCAGAGTTTGGTCAATATTGACATGATAGCATCACGCAGTTTCTGCAGATTTGTCGGCTGCACATCCATGATGCGAAAATCCCGTTTCACCACATCCCAAAGATGCTCTATTAGATCTGGTGACTTTGGAGGCCATTTGAGTACAGTGAACTCATTTTCATGTTCAAGAAAGCAGTCTGACCAGGCATACCATTACACCACCACCAGCAGCCTGAATCATTGATACAAGGCAGGATGGTTCCATGGTTTCATGTTGTTGATGCCAAATTCTGACCCTCCCATCCGAATGTCACAGCAGAAAAAGAAAAGTCCTGATTTTTATCATATTTTCCAATTTTACCACATTCTCACCCTTTTATTTACTTGTTCATTTTATTTTTTGCCTTTTGTTTTTGTATCATCCGATTACTGGAAACATTCTTCGCCAGACTCAAATCTGGTTGTGGTCAGCTCCTCTCTGCGTCTCAAGTCTGTCGATGTACATGGCGAGCTACTGAAAAAACTGGTAACAGTGGAAAAGCCGTCCATATGGAGGTAAGCGGTCAGCTGGTAAACGCGAAAAGGAATGGCATCACTCTGTAGCATTCGTTTTAAAGATGACATGCAGCCATAAGTAGCTCTGGCTACATAATTCGCTATCTCCAGAAATGTATATAGGGCTACGTTTTCAGGTTGAGCCTGTGTTTTTTTCTTTCCCTAGTATAACTCTTAAATACAGTAATAAATATGTAATTTTGCTAGATTTTTCTTGCCCTTTCTGTGCTGGAATACACTCAAAAATACTTTTGCTGTTTGTTCAAACTACGTTTTTTTTAAGGACAACTTAATTGTTTTAAGTTCAATCTACTTAAATTTGTAAAACGATTGCGTTAACTTAATCAATATGTGTTGGGACAATATGAAGGAATAGTGTGGAACCCTGTCGTTTTTGACAGTGTTGGCTTGTGAGGATATTTTTTAGAAATTGTGGATATGCTGTGAGTCTGACAGTGCGTTTGTATGTATTTGTTCTGGCAGTCCTCCAAGCGGGTCGAGGGGCCCAGCAGAGAGCAGACTGTTTCAGGGTGGCTGAGAGGAAGATCTTTCCCTCGTCTTGCTGTTGGCCTTCATAAACTGTACAGCTTTGTTTTCCAGCATTGTTTCCCTGTGTGTGCGCACTGCTGTTCTTTCCTCCCTCATGCTGGCATCGGGCATAATTTGATTGGCAGCTGTTGGCACGTAACTTTAAATGTACCTCTTGCTCATTGTGAGGTAATGACTTCTGATTGTGGTGGATGGAAGCCAGCGTTTAAGCTAAATAATCTAGGCTAATGACTGCGCTCTTTTATTATTTATCAGGCTCAACGCTCGCTCTGCGCAGTATATATAGATATCCTGCTGGCTGGTTGGCTGGCTGGCCTGATGACCTAGTGACTGACTGGCAGCCGCGCTGACTGGCCTATTTGCCAGGAGTTGCTGAGTCACGCTGCCCATGGGATGGAGGGGGCTCTCTAGAGCCGCTCTCAGATCTGCAGGGAGGCACTTATACTGATTCTAATGTGTATCGATGTACATTTGGGTTTTACAGAGTCAACATTTTTTTGAGTATACTTTAAAAAACCCAATAAATGGTACAACGAGTGCAGATTTCTTTCCTCTGTTGATGCATTTCCTATATCAGTGTTTCTTAACATATCCTTTGTCTTTCTAGCTGTCTATGAACGGATGGATGAAACTGTAAATAGAGGGATGAATGGATGGTTGGATGGATGAAATAGTAAATAGAGAAATTAATGCATGGATGGATGGATGCATGAATAAATGGATGGATGGATGGATGGGTGGATGAAACAGTAAATAAAGGGAGGTATGCATGCACGGCTTGATGCATATATGGATGGATGGAACAGTAAAGAGAGGGATGGATGCATGCAAGGTCAGATGAATGAATAGATAGATTAGTAAGAGGGAGGGATGCATACAGGGTCAGATGGGTGGATAGATGAAACAGTAAATAGAGAGAGGGATGCATGCATGGCTTGATGGATGGATGGATGGATGGATGGATAGATAGATAGATGGATGGAACAGTAAAGAGGGGGATGGATGCATGCAAGGTCGAATGAATGGATTAGTAAATAGAGGGAGGGATGCATACAGGGTCAGATGGATGGATGGATGGATGGATGGATGGATGGATGGATGGATGGATGGATGGATGGATGGATGGATGGATGGATGGATGGATGGAACAGTAAAGAGAGGGATGGATGCATGCAAGGTCGAATGAATGGATGGATTAGTAAATAGAGGGAGGGATGCAAACAGGGTCAGATGGATAGATGGATGGAAGGATGGATGGATGGGACAGTAAATAGAGGGAAGGATGCATGCAAGGTTGGATGGGTAGATGAATAGAACTGTAAATTTAGATATAAATTAATGCAGGGTCAGTTGGATGGACCGAAGGATGAAACAGTAAATAGAGAGAGAGATGGATGGATGCAATAATGGATAGACAGATAAAACAAAAAGAGATGGAAAAATGTAACCATGGACGACTGGAGAAAACGATGGATGGATGGATGGATGGATGGATGGATGGATGGATAAAACAATAAATAGAGATATGGATGGATGGGTGCATGGAACAGTAAATAGTTGGATAAATGGATGAAACAATTAGAGAGGCAGATGTATGAATTAAACAGCATATAGAGGAATGAAATGATGCATAAACGAAACAGTCAATAAAGAGTTGGATGGATGTATTGATGGATGGAGGATGGATGAAAAAATAGAATGAGAGCTGGATGGATAGATGGAAAGATGGAACAATACAAAGACATAATAATGGATGGATGGATGGAACAGTAAATAGTTGGATGGATGGATGGATGGATGGATGGATGGATGGATGGATGGATGAATGGATGGAAGGATGGATGGATGGATGAAACAGTAATTAGAGAAATTAATGGATTGAATTTAACAGTAAATAAAGGAATGAAAGGATGCTTAAACTAAACAGTAAATAAAGAGATGGGTAGATGTATGGTGGAAATGTATATAGAGGGATGGGTGGATGGATAGAGATGGATGGATGAAACAACAGATTGAGAGCTGGATGGCTGATGGCTGGATGAATGGATGGATGAATGAAACTATATAGAGATATAAATGGATGTATGGATAGAACAGTAAATAGATGAATGAATGGATAAAACAATAATTATAGAATTGGATGGATTGAACAGTAAATAAAGGAATGGATCGATGGTTAGAGGAAACAGTAAATATAGAGATGGATGGACAGATGGATGTATGTAGAAACAAAATAGAGGGATGGAGTGATGGATGAAACAATACATAGAGTTATGGATGATGGATGGATGGAACAGTAAATGGATGGATGGATGAAACAATAATTAGAGAGATGGATGGATGGATGGATTGAACAATAAATAAAGGATAGATAGATAGATAGATAGATAGATAGATAGATAGATAGATAGATAGATAGATAGATAGATAGATAGATAGATAGATAGATAGATAGATAGATTATTCTTTCATAGATTCATTCCATCATATTTCTAGGTGTTCAACCATCATGAGAAGCTTTGTAAGTGTCTCAGTTCACTCACTCACTTCTGCCACAGTGGAATGAACCGCCAATTAGTCACAGTTGTTTCAACTTACTTTTACTTTTTTTCTTTTTTTTTAGCTGTCTTTAGTTTACAAGCCCAGACTTATAACCACTAGTCTAAGCACTCGTGTGTGGTTACCGTTTAACAAATCCAAGTGATTAGAAGATTTTATTAGATCCATGGGAACATCAAGGGACAACAGTAAAAACACTAGAGCTCTTTAAAGCGGCCTCGTGTTGCTGACTGAGAGAAAAGATGTGGGCATAAATGTGTTGTTGAGTGAAGTAAACCTCAGTCTGTTTAACAAACGCCACAATGGCCTCCTCAGCCACCCTGACAACCACAAACCGCCACGACTGCATCACAATCAACACTCACACACACAACAGACAATGGTTAACGTGACAAGCACGCCAAAAGACAATTTGTGTGCTTTTTATTACATTTAGATGTCTATTCTTGCCCACAGAAACTTTTGAGTGCAGTGCATTGAGGCATTTATGCAAGGGTAAAGATAAAGGTTCCTTATTGGCAGCTGTGGTTCTAAGAAGTTCTTATACTTACTTACCTACTCCGAGGGCTGTTTATATTGAAGTTGATATTTGGACGCACTATGTTGGTGTTACATAACATAATTTTATGAGGTGGGTTGTTATGGTGTAAAGTCAAGTGTGTGGATTAAGCATGGACAGAGGGGACGTGTCCCCACCAGTATCCACCAACTATTAAATTCATTCATTTATTTATTTTCTTGTCGGTTCAGTCTCTTAATTAATCCAGGGTCGCCACAGCAGAATGAACCGCCAACTTATCCAGCAAGTTTTTACGCAGTGGATGCCCTTCCAGCCGCAACCCATCTCTGGGAAACATCCACACACACATTCAAACACACACTCATACACTACTGACAATTTAGCCTACCCATTTCACCTGTACCGCATGTCTTTGGACTGTGGGAGAAACCGGAGCACCGGAGGAAACCCACGCAAAGGCAGGGAGAACATGCAAACTCCACACAGAAACGCCAACCAAGCCGAGGTTAATATTAACCTAGACATGCAGAAAGGGTTAAATCACATTATCTCCTGATATACTTATATAGTCTGAATATTATGCCCAGAAGACTAACTGCACAATAAACAGCTAAATGTAAATCTCCAGGGGGGTGTTGAATTCACTTGTCCAGGCCATCGGACATGTGAATCTATTAAAAATGTCCAAGATAATGTCCAAAATCTTTAGAGTGACCCAGAGACTGTTTGGATGCATGTCACTGATGACGGATGACAGATGTTTACTGTATGATGACTGAAATGGCCTCAGTCAAAACATCAGCAGGCACAAGATGTCAAATTGACGTCAGATTGACATTGTATCCTAATGTCATGCGGACGTTGCATTTTGTGTGGAAATGAAAATCAGGTTGACGTCAAAACCCAACCTCAGGCTGACATCAGTGTTCACGTCCAACCTAAAATCAACCAAATATCAACGTCAGATATCTAGGTAATAATGTTACAGCTTCATGTTGTACTATTGCGTTTATCAGACGCTGGACTTTGGTTGCCAGTATTTGACGTCAGTATGACGTTGATTTACGATGTTGGCTCGACGATGGATGTTGGTCACTTTATAACACAACCTAAAATCAACCAAATATCAACATCATTTGACATCATTATTGGACATCATAAATAACGTTGTCCTTAGATGCTAGCTAGAAATTGAATTTTGGTCACCTGACGTTGCCAACTAAATCTAACCTAATATTAAAGAGTTCACACTTAACTCATGATTCACAAAAAGCTCTTTTAGCATGCTGTCACAGGGAGAGAGCCCTGAGCTCAAAGGATCCTCGAGTCCAGGGCTACCTCCCTTTGCGGGGGGAGGGGCGATTGAGCTCAGGACGATCTCTGATCGGCTGAGGCTAAGGTAAACTTCCTGCAAGGAGTCAGAGCCATTGGAATTCTTGCGGCTGGGCCGCCAAGCCGTCCATTCTGGATAAAAGTGGAAGAAGGGGAGGAGGGGGGTTTCTTTAAGACAATGATAGTTGTAGAAAGAAAAAGAGGATAAATATAGGAACTTAGGATCCCTTGATTGGAGAATCGTGATTAGCTAATATGAGCCAGCTGTGTCAATCATGAGCACGTACTCCTCTCAAAACTATTTTATTATATTAAACTTCACTTAATGTCTCATGAGGATGTGTGCCTGGTGGACAACAACTAAATGCACTACAGAATGTTACGTTTACACTATTTCACAAATTGCATATAAAAGCATTAGCCTTTCACAGCATAATACTCACTACTCTTAAGTACTTTTGAAAGGTCTACTCATACTTTGAGTAATATTCACAACAGATACAGTGATGGTACTTTTACTTCAGTATGATTTTTCAGTACCTTTCAACGCTCAAAACCCATGCAACATGCAAACTCCAAAAAGAACCAGAGACCAAACGAACCAGTGATCTTCTTGCTGTGAGGCGACAGCACTACTTACTGCTCCACCGTGCCACTCCCAGAAGTTCTTATAACATTCTATTATGGTGGAAAAGATCCTTTCGAGTAGTAAAATGTTTTTTACTATAATGAATAAATGTTCTTTTAACAGTTGCTCACCTAAGGGTGTTTAGTGAACCCAAGATTGTTCTTCTAAGACATCATTGTGAAAGCAAAAACCCCTTTTGAACCTTTATTTTGAGTGAAGATGACAGAAGACACCTGCATCTGTAATGCGGCATAGGGGCTGACGTGCAGGCACATAATGACTAGATACCTGCCTGAACAGATGACAAGTATTAACCCCCCTATCAACACAGCCTAGGTGGTCTAGTCCTCACCTTCTAGTAGGGGACAAGCACATCCATTTGTGTTAGCGAGGTTGGAAGATAACATCTCACAGCTTTGGCAAAGGCCAAGAGAGACTTGTGTGGGTGTTGGAATGGCTCTTTAGTTACTCGCTTACAGAGTTAGGTATAACTTGTTCCACAGTAATGCATTGCTGTATTCTAATAACATTTTTAGGAAACACAGTAATGTGATGAATTACATTTACTTACGTTACTTCAGTTACAAATGTAGATTGTTGAAAACAATATTTGCTTTTTTAATCACATTTTTAGCTGTAACGTCAGTTAATAAGCATTTGCTTTTAAATTGCTGAGCTGAAATAGCTGTTGACAAGAGTGCTTGCTTCTTCAAGTGGATGCAGACTTTACTTTGATTTCATTGAGCGCAAAAACAGAAGTTTTATTGTGAACTGCAGTCTCTGTCCAGAATTTTCCACTGCTTTTTTCTCAACCAGCAACTTGAATAGAAAGAATTTTACGACAATATTCATCGCCAAGGAGGACACCGGTGACCAAAAGCACAGCAGCAACTCTTTAAACAGGCTAAATTGGAATTTTTGTGCAAGATCGTGAGTGAAGCTAACTTTTGAAAATCTACAAAGAAGCGTAGCTGCTAGTGATGGGAAGTTCGGATCATTCGTTTGGACTTTGACTTTGAGTCGCGTTTATAAAGATGAACAATTCTTTTTTTTGTTTTTTTGAGTCATTTTATTCAATTTGCCAAAATAACATTAAAATGTTACGAGATGCTTCCAAACATCTGCAACTAGCCAAAATGTTGATCACAGACCAACTAGAATGCTACTATACAATGCAGTGCTACCAAGAAAAAGAAAATAGTTCTTGATTGTTTACCTGGTGTTTATCTATGATAACCTCATCTCACCTCTTCTGGCATGTCTTCAAATTTGAGTCATTCGTTTTTGTGACAGTAGCTATGTTTCAATCCAAAAATGCGAATTAACTTTATGCACAAAACTGGAATATCCCATAAAAGACGTGTGAATAAAGCAGCGTTTCCATCCAACAAGTCAGAGCAAACAAAATTATTTTTTTTCAAAATCAAATTCCTGATTAACTGGTGTCAAATATCAACAGTAAAAACTTTGCTGCAATTTGCTGCAGTCAGAGAAGCTGCGTGAATCTTTTCTTCATTTAATAAATGACTTGCGCCTAGGAAGGCAATCCTGACACTCAGTGAACACACAGTGGCTTTTAAAGGCGTGAGACGCGGAGCACAGATGCTCTTGATTCTGGGGGTCATTATTAATATAATAACTTTAAAACTAAGATGATTAAGGCTTTTTATAATGACCAAAACAACATTTCAGATGTTTTACAATGTGCTCAGCCTGCTGGTTTGTCCATTCACACACATTTTTATCATCACATGATCTCTTTTTTAATGCACATACTAGAATTTGTTTAGTAAAAATTTGTTTAGTTTCCATGTAGTTTATGCGCATCTTTTCTTGTTGAATAAAAAGTTTATCCTACTCAGTTATGCGCATACGTTTTTATGCGCATTTTCAAAATTGATGCGAATCTTGGCGTTTCCATCAACTGTTTTTTATATGCGCATTTCAAAAATGGGCATACAAAAATAGGTGGATGGAAACATAGCTAGTGACAGTCTCATATAAGCCTAATCAATGGATACAGTCTGAGCCGAAGGACCAATGATTAGTTCACCTTTCATCGGGTCTTCAGGTTTTTGAGTCATTCGTTCATCAGGTGGCCGCAAGTAAAAAGATGATTTAAAGCCGAAGACTCAAGAAATGAACGGGTCAAATATTTGATAGACACCAATACTCTGATTTTAATATAATTAAGACAATACTCTGATTAAGAGTCTACCATGAATGAAATGTTCCTGAATGTAAGTGAAACTACCGAACTGCAGTTAAATTTGAAAATTTTCAAAATTATAATTACATTAATCTGCGAAGGAAACGGGGGAGAGCCTGGAGACGCAATGAGAGTAATGGATCTATGTGCTATAACATGTAACACGTAATCATGAAATTAAACATTTAAAGAGTAACTCATTAAAACACCTTAATCATATTATTGTCCTATTTAGATTAAGGCAAATTATTAGATCACTGATGTCCATGTAAACATAGTCACAAACCCCAACCCTAGAAAAAAGGAGTTCACTGTTTTGCTGACAGCCTTTCCACAGGTTAGCAGTAAACCAATGTAATGTTAATAGTAAATTGTGCATTCAGGCTTAACAAACAAATGATCAAAATAAATATATTAATGCAATTCAAATATATAAAATATGAATTGATGTATACTTTAAACGTATTATAAATATATACTTATATTGTTTTATTGTAATTATTAAAATATTTGTTATAATTATTTAAACAGTTTTGTGCCTCAAAAGTATTGGTTCAGGTACCATTTTGGCACTGGTACCATTTTAAAAGTATCGATTTGCACCGGTATCGAAATAACCCCAAACAAAACCCAACCCTAGTTTTAAGCCAGTTTTTCCATTTCTATGTGGATGTCAATATTCCTTAAAATGCTACAATGTTTAGACATGAAACTCTTAAAATCCACAAAAGAAAAATTGATCAAGATTGACCTCTGAACGAACTTGATTCAAACCTGAATTGCTTACAAAATGAGGTTTCACAGGAAAAAACGCTTTTCTTACTTAAGTTTTTGTTATTTCTAGTCCAAATATCTAAAACTTCCTTAACCTAGTAACATTTTCAAGAAAGGTCCAAAAAATTGCATCGCTTTTAGAAATATTATGTCAAAATTAAGCAAGTTTTTCTTTAAAAGAAGCTAAATAATCTGCCAAATAGGTAAGCAAATACCACATTGGCAGATTATTTAGCTTTTTTTTGAGGAAAAACTTGTGTAATTTTGACATAATATTTATAAAATCAAATAGACTTTTACTTTTCTAACAAAATGCTTCTTGATTTAAGAATTTGTAGATATTTGGACTAGAAACAAGACAAAAATGTTATGAAAGAATTTTTTTTTTTGCAGTGTAGACATTTAGCTAATCACTACATCCTCGAAAAGTGTTACTTATACCAAGCACATGAGGCATTTTTGCTCTTGATTCTCTGCATAAAACTGTGGGTGTTTACCAGGGAAAGAGAGAAATGTTTCCTATTACAGTGACAGAGTGCGCAACACAGAGACGAATGAGATGAAGGTTGAAGGGAGAAGGAGGGTAGAGTGGCAAGAAGGAAATAAACATTCACAAAACGCAGAGAGAGAGAGAGAAGGACGGGCGAGGATGGATGAAGCAACTAAGCTATGCACGCTGCCAAAATCGTAGAAATAAATTAAAAAGGAGGAGCGTGGGCCTAGCAAAGGAAGTTTGTTTTGCTGTGACGTTTGCGCAGAGTCGAAAGATCTTCTGTCCTGTCGAGACGGATATGACTGCGGCCAAAAAAATCTTTCCTTCAGACTTCAGCCAAAAGTTGAAGAGAGATCACAGCTCTCTCACGCTGGCAGAACTGAATAATAATTAAAAGAAAAGTTTGTGTTTCACACATGATCACTCGAGCATTTCACTTCTTGCCTAATTAGTACACAGTAAAAAAAAAAAAACTAGTTAAGCAAAGGCGTTATTTAATTTTGTAAACAACAATTAGACAGAAATTCATTCTGATAACTCGCTGTTTAATTCCGAGCTGTGATATGCTATTAGCGAATAAATTATGGTGCTTGATTAAATTGTTTGGTATTAAGTGGCACGCTGATGACATGGTAATTGTTCGTTTCAAAACACCTTTATGGGTTTTTATGCAGCTGAAGCAGTTGTAGTTGATATTTGACCTCGGGGGAATGCCGCAAAAGCAAAACCAGAGGGAAAATATAGGGTTAAAAGAAATGGTTAAAAGAAACTGATTGAAGAATGACTATAGACTATCAATTTCATGAATCGTTTTATGCTTACAACTGCTTTTTGGGGGGTTATTTTTACATTTTGCTATTGTTTGCTTGAACACATGTAACGTTTTATTATTTTTGATTCACATACACTACCTGACAAAAGTCTTGTCGTCCATCCAAGTTTTAGGAACAACAAATAGTTTGACTTCTAGTTGATCATTTGGTATCAGGAGTGACTTATGTGAAAGGCAAAGACCTTTAAATTACACTTATTTGACAAAAATAAAATATGATCAAGCTTTAATTTTTTAATTAGGACAGTAAGGTCTGACTTTGCAAAAGTGTTGTCACTTAGAAATAATTTACAGTGTAGAATATGAAGTCACGGTGCAGTGGAAAAAGAATGGATATTGTGTATGACTCCCATGAGCTTGGAGGACTGCATCCATACATCTCTGCAATGACTCAAATAACTTTTTAATAAAGTCATCTGAAATGGCAAAGAAAGCGTTCTTGCAGGACTCCCAGAGTTCATCAAGATTCTTTGGAGTCATCTTCAATGCCTCCTCCTGCATCTTACCCCAGACATGCTCAATAATGTTCATGTCTGGTGATTGGGCTGTCCAGTCCAGGATAAAACAAGATTATGTGACACTGATAAAGCGAGCGAATGCTCCATATTTTATATTACTGCACAGAGAGTTCACATTTTAAACTTCAATTGATCTCGCGCATTCATGTAATGCAAAATCACAGGATAATTTACCAAACTTGAAATTTCAAATGCTGCACCATGTGAAATTCGTTGCACTAGCTTGCATGTCCAATTTCCTGCATTCACATGCATATGAATGGGGCGAAAAGTGCAGTGTGACTACAGCTTTAATCATATGTTGGTGAATTTTGCATAGAGTAAATGAGATTTTGACTAGCATCCTGAGCGAAATACTGAATCTGAAGGTTCTTCGTACAACTGACTGGTTGTACGATGCATACACCTGCGACTTTATTACATCAGTATTATTGCACCACTGCATTTGCAGCAGATCCATGTGTTATGTATTCTAGCAGAATTAATTGTTTGTGAATTACTTAATGACATAAGAGTGATCCCTGATAGTGTTATGTTGGCTTAATTTGTCATATCCTCCAGCAAAGAACGTCTTCTCATGCGGGAGAAATGTTGATGTGTGGAAGTCCAGTTTCTGAAGTGCACATTGAATATTACTATTCGGATTGAGGTATACTGTAATGTTAATAGAGTTATTCTGTTTAATATTGCCTCTTATGTGTGAACTGGTTGGGTTTAAATGAACAGACTGCTGTGCTGAGAGATACGCAGATGCATGTAAGGAAATATCTCATCTTGTGCTGGAAAAATAGATGAATAATGCAGTGCATGACAACAGCTCCAGTCTCTGTTTTTATACAAGCTCAATCAGATTAGTCATTTTACACCTATATTGTTTGGACATTTTCTAGCACAAGGATGGCATTTAAGGATTAAAAAGTAACATTAATGCCTGTTTGCCTTTAGTATTATGTGGTAATCATTTTATAAAGGTGCAGTTGCTCTGATAATAGCTGTTTTATGCCCCAAGCTTTATTAGATTTTTAAAATGTTTTTTACACTCTTTTAAGAATGGTTAATCTAAAGTTAATCTATGGCATTGCAGGGAAAATATTTTTAAGAGAACCTTCAAGTGAACCCAAAAGACCAAAACTATCTTTGTCTTTTAATGAAATAATCATGAATTGAAATCACACCAAATATTTTGAAGAAAAAATTTAGCTAATTTTCAAAGCAATATTAAAGGGCATCTGTGATAAAAATCATGTTTTGGAAGTTGTTAGATCAGAACTGTGTTTAGGTATTGTGTGTCCACTGTCATATTGGAGAGATAAAAACAAAAGTTTCTATTTTTAAATTTCTGTTAAAATAGGACCAAATCCCTCCCATTTTGAGACCCACTGCACTGTGATGTACGACTACGGCTTCCCCGCCCACCGAATTGATTGACAGCCACATGTTAACATTTCTCCATAGTAACCCATGTATAATCATATCAACAACACAGAATATGCGCAAAGCAACTGCGATTAAAAGAATTCAGCTCTCTGTGATCATCAATCATCATCAAATGTGATCAAGAATGAGTTTTACAAGTTTAAAAAGTGTTTAAAACAGTGGATGTTTGTAATAAATTGTTGCAATTTTACTGTCTTTATCACCAAAGTCCAGTGCTTGTTTGTAAATTGCGAGGTTGCGAACAGATCGGGGTAACGGATCCGGCATGTTACCAGAGGAAAAGTAAAGAGCAGGGCGGCGAGTATTGAGGACGAACATGGAGAGGGTTGGGGAGTTGCGGAAGAAAGTAAAGAGCGGGGCAGGGAGTATTGCGGACAAACATGAAGAGGGCTCAGGAGTTGCGGAAGAAAGTAAAGAGAGAGGCAGGGAGTATTGCGGATGAATGTGAAGAGGGTTGGGGAGTTGCGGAAGAAAGTAAGAGCGGGGTGGGCAGTATTGCGGACAAACATGAAGTAGGTTGGGGAGTTGCAGAAGAAAGTAATTGTAACCGAACCGAACTGTGAGACCAGTGTAGGTTCACACCTCTAGGGGCGAGTATTGTCGATGAACATGAAGAGAGTGGGAGAGTTGTGGAAAAAAGTAGAGCGTTTGCCATGCAAAAGCAGTGCAAAGTTAAACACGCGCTGTGTGTGTGTGTGTGTCTGTGTGTGTTTGTGAACTTTGTAACAACATTGTGTGTGACTCATCATTGCAGAAAGGCTTGAATTAACTCCACAACAGATACATACTTCTCACTGTTGTATTTCTCACAATCGTCACGTGAGATCTGCTTCCCTTATGTCTGTCACTGTGCGGATTATCTGATGCAGCCGATGCGGAGATTGAGGCACACTCTGACAGGCATGTGGGAACAGTGGGCGGAGACAACAGGCAACAAAAACAGCTACACTGTGTTCAGAGCAGAAAATCCAATATTCCGAAAGGTTTAATAAATAATCTGATAGGTGTTTAGAGCTGAAACTTTACATTCTGGAGACACAAAAGACTTATCCTAAATCTTAAAAAAAGTGATAAAGTATGTCCCCTTTAACATAATTTTATTTAACCTGAAGTGCTAAAATAACTCAAACTGGAATAAAAGACAATAACTATTATGAACTGACAAAAAAAACTAATAATAAAAAAGACAATGAAATATAACTATAATATAATAACTATAGTATATCAATGACACGAAATTAGCTCTGACTTCTCTACGGCAGTGTTTATTTACTAGAAAAGCTCAGTTGAGCACACTAAAGTATGTAAACAGACTCATCAGTCCCTGTTCTCTCCTTTATGGAGCACAGAGAGGTAAAAGCTTACTCCAGTAAGACACTGTTATGTGTTTTTTCTCTCTCCTGGAAGGGAGTTAATACATTTCCTTTCTATCAGCAGGGAAGCACTGTTTGTACGTATCACTGCTGGAGGAAAAGGCAACAGATCGTCGGTTTTCCTCTCCTTTGTTACCTGGGGGGACCCAGTTCGGGACTCAGCAGTGGGTAAAAAGCGAGAAAGCAATTGCTAACATCATGGGGAATTGAGTACACCCCAGGACGGAAAGAGAATCTTGTGCTGTTGTTTTTAGCCAGCCCTCAGAAACGGGGCGGTGGAATCGCTTGGGTTTGCTGGTGGTACTGTCAGCTCAGGATTGGATTGCCAGCAAGTGCATTCAATCCCATGAGTCTCACCTTTCTTCTTCCTCAGCATTTAATATTCTGTAGTGTGAACAACAGCTACTGTCACCTTTGAGCTCTCACACTCTAGTTATTGTTTTGTTGTCGTCAAAAAATTAGGAGAAATGTATTTCAGTCCCCTCTCGCTCTCTATTTCAGGCTTGAATAAATAGCAATTTCTTGTTGTTTAAATAAGTAAATATATAGTTCTGCTCTCACGCTCAGCATATGCTTATGAAATCCTTTTGTATTCTGCCGCTCTTTTGTTTTGCCTCCATAAGAGGTTTTGTTGCCGGAGTGTCTCAGCGGAATGGGGTGATATAAGGATTATGTGTCTCCAAATGACATTTAAACAGGGGATCAGCAAAAGATTTGGGGAAAGATTGGTGGACCTGTAGTGTATGTGTTGTGTGTACGTGTTTTACATGAACTATGCGCCTTAAAAATGGACAAAAGTCTTGGGTTATATGCTTGCTATGTTTTCTGTTAAATAATGCTGAATTATTAATACAATTTCAACACTTGTGGCTGTGTGTTTTGTTAGAAAACATTTTCACATTCATCAAAAATTAAAAAATAAAAAGCACTGATAAAGACATTTTGCAACAGTAAGATTTTGTGTGTGTACATTTTTACAACAGTTCTGTCTGGTTCTTGAACCTGATTGGCTGATAGTCGTGCGATATTCTGCCAGTAAAAGTACTCGTACCGCTTTTTCACTCTTGTGTATTACTCCTGCCACATACAGTGACAAGCAGAGGACACTCTACATTTTGACAAATATTGCAGCTGTTGGGCAACATAATGTACTTTTGAGGCGTTTTATGCGAGAATATAGTTGTTTAGATTGCAACTATGCAGTTTATTTATAAGGATAGTGCCTGTTTTAAAATATTTAAAATTTCTGAGAAACAGCACATCGGCACAACCATAAGCCTGTCTTTGAGCAAAGACGGCTGACGATGTTCATCTACAAGATGGCAACAGAGACCGCATAATAAGCCCTAAGAGAAAAATGCTGGGAGATATTTCTGCAGACTGATGGCATTTCAGCCCTATAATCCTAAAATGTCAGCAAAATCACCTGTTTTGTCTTCACTTTAGACATTACGCTAGAGCAGGGGTCACCAATCTTGGTCCTGGAGAGCCGGTGTATTTGCAGGGTTTTGCTCCAACTTGCCTCAACACACCTGCCTGGATGTTTCAAGTATAGTAAGACATTGATTAGCTTGTTCAGGTGTGTTTAATTAGGGTTGGAGCTAAAATCTGCAGGACACCGGCCCTCCATAAACAAGTTTGGTGACCCCTGCGCTAGAGAATCATTCAAACACTAGCTCTAAAGTGACAAGGGTGAATCAGCAATGGCTTCTGCTGTTCTGACGTCAGCTGCAGAAAAATGAATTGCGGAAGAAAGTAGTTCCTCTGACAAAAGTGTTTTGAGATTCCCAGTGTTTGATTTTCTTTTATCTATCTATCTATCTATCTATCTATCTATCTATCTATCTATCTATCTATCTATCTATCTATCTATCTATCTATCTATCTATCTATCTATCTATCTATCTATCTATCCATCCATCCATCCATCCATCCATCCATCCATCCATCCATCCATCCATCCATCCATCCATCCATCCATCTACACACACACACACACACACACACACACACACACACACACACACACACACACACACACACACACACACACACACATTGCATACCTTAATTATGTATAATTTTAAGACTTAATATAAATTAAATGGATAAATAAAAATAAAAAATTAGCCCCTTCACAGTTGTCATAAAGCATAATATTAGCTAATTACACCAAAATTATTTTTGTACAAGGCTGTAAACACCTTTTTTTCTGCTGTAAATGTGGGCATTTTAACACTGGAATCAGTAGAAGTTTGCTCTGTTTTAAAGCCAGCCCCAGTGGCCTTTTGATGAATTGCAGTTTCAGTTCATTTTATTAGCTTTATGAGGGAGAGCGGTAGATTACTGCTTGTTTAGAATAGAGATTTGCCACTTAGGCGACAGGGTGGCTCAGTGGTTAGCACTGTCACCTCACAGCAAGAAGGTCACTGGTTCGAGTCCTGGCTGGGTCAGTTCGCATTTCTGTGTGGAGTTCTTTGAATGGATTTCCTCCAGATACTCCGGTTTCCCCCCACTTTTCAAAGACATGCGGTACAGATGAATTAATTAAACTAAATTGGCCGTAGTGTATCTTGACTACTAGTTGATCATTTGGTATCAGAAGTGGCTTCAGTGAAAGGCAAAGGCCTCTAGATTGGGCATATTTTACCAAAATAAAATATGATCATGCCTTTATTTTTCATTATTTAATTAGGACTGTAAGGACTGGCTTTGCTAGGACAAAAGTCTTGTCACTTTACAGAAATAATGTCCAGTATAGAATATAAAGTCATGGTGCAATGAAAAAAAGAGTTAAATCTCTGCAATGACTCAAATAACTTATTAATAAATCGCAGGACTCCCAAAGTTCATTAAGATAATTGAATTTGCCCTCTACTCTGTTTTATAATCTAATGGGCAGCACGAATGTCTTGATACCTCACGCTGATGATATTGTCGTCAACTCTGCAGATCTCTTGCACACCCCCTTATTGAATGTAACCCCAAACCATGATTTTCCTTTCAAACTGTTGTTTGTTGCTTTTACAACTGGGATCACCAACAAGAATTTTCCATGGCATATATTGTTTGCCTAGCATCCTCACCCACTTAAATGTAAAGAAATGTGACTATAATTTCATATTTTGACACCTCTCATGTCTCACTCTTGAGATAACAGCTGTTAACCACGATTCAACATGTCTTTACTACACCAGTGAGCTCTTCCTTGCACTGATAAGCCAATACCTACATCTGGTCGACAAATCATTGCGGGTGAATTCGGAGCACAGCCGCTTGAATTGATCTCCGCCGTCGCTCACTGTATTCAATGGCTAGTCAACCTGACCTAGAATTGCTACTTATTACAATATGGACTGAACCATCCGGCCGGATCAAAGCAGGGGGGAAGCGAGCACACACCAGCAGCAGTCGCTCATTTCTGATGGGGGAAGCCATGTTTAGTGCCGTAAGCTATTTTAATCACTCTTGTTTCGTAAGGAAATGCAATGACTAGCACGTTTTGCGGCGAGTGAATCGCTCGCGAAGCCCCGTCGCACCGAACCGGACACCCCTCCGTGTTTTTCCAACCGCACACTTTTCACTATTAAAATATAGCGGCTTTCCCCAACCGCTGTAAGAGAAAAGCATTCCAAATGATAAAGGAAATAATGAATCGTTTTCGCATGTAAAATCACAAAGTATCGATTTGACAAAAGAAACAGACACAAGTGGTCCGATATATTGTCTATAAGGACTGTCGTTGATCCTCGTATGAGATCTTTGTGTCGCTGCTGCCAGCTGCGGTTATTATTTGATCCACTGCTATTTTTAACGCCTATCACTCGCTCTACAAATACACCGCAGACTTGATTTAAAGCGTTTATTCTAGTGGATCTCTAGCACACAAGAGCCTGCATGATTTTAAGCTCTCCCTCTCTCTCTTTGGCCAGGAGCTTGATAAAACAGCTCCCCTCCCCCAAGCTTTGGCGAAACAGGAACAACTTCTTTGAGAGAGAAAAAAGGGCTGCACAAGTTTGGGACGTCTTGGATCAGCCGTTTGGCCATTTGTAGTCCGGAGCTGAGATTTTTTCCCCCTACACCGATTCTTTGGGTTTTTACCTTGGATTGTCGGAGCCCTTTGTTAGCGAGAAGGCTCGGGCATCCATGCTCTTGATTTTTTGTTCTTTGGAAAATGGGATACCTCTAGGATTATAATGAGGGGAACGCGCTCGCTTGTGGAATAACTTCACTTTTTTTGGGGAATGGAATTCGCGGAGCCTTAATTTTTTTGTATATCAGTTGCAAATGCAATGGGAAAAGTGCTTTGTGTGGAATATTTGCTGTTGCCGTGCTCAACATGGGTAAGATTTGTTTTGCTTTCGTTCCTACTTTTTCTTCCATGCTCGATTGGCCTTGCTCCCATTGAAATCTACACAGGAATGTTCAAAGAACTGCTCGTATTTAGACCGTATGCTTTAAAACTTTATATTTAACTGAAATTGGATGTGTTATAGCTTCCCATTCATCAATATGCATTGATAGCAAGGCACGTATAACTTTCTCGCTAATGCCTTTATGGCTGGAGATGCTAAAGGAAGCTTGTTTTTCCCACCCCGCGGTTTTCCCTCTCTGAATACAAACTTTTAATCGCAAAAAGTCTCCAAACTTCATTTAAGAAACATTCATTATCCCCATACATAATGCTTTTAAAACACGCTTGCTGTTTTTGTTAACTTCTTCGCGTCCCCAACTTTTCCTCGTTTTTGTCCTCTCAGGGAATCCACCAGGTTACAAGGAAGTTCTTGAGGCCGCCGCTGCGTGTTTTTACAGCTCTCCATTGTTACATCAAACCCCATTTACTTTTCTTCCAGTGTTGCTAAAACCCTCGTTTTGAAACCGTATATCCAGCTGAACGTGATACGCAGCTCTGCTGCAGATATAAATGGTGTTTTGTTGCCTATTAGCTTCCTCTGTGTGCAGGTATCTGTGTTGGGTTACTCGAGAGAGGCTAGTTAACTCTGCCCAGGCCTGCACACAGCAGGGTGGATCACAAATGGGCAAAAACATAAGCAACCAAGGGATTTTTTTGGAGTTTCATCTTTTTCAGAAGGTTGTTAAAACGGTTATGGCTTCTGGGAGTTTTGGCTTTGCACTTAAATTAGGCTTGTTAAGGTTGTCACAGTCAAGGAACTCTCATACTCTGCATATTTATGATTTTATTCAAAAGGAAAACCCATGTTTGTTGGGTGTGGTGGTTTGCCAAGTAAGAATGTATATCCTTGAATGCTTTATTTATAGGTATTACAACCTCTGGTTACCCTGATATTAACTTGAGTGATTTTAAGTGCATTATGTATGAACATTAAAGGCCCGACGTCTATATAGCATTTTAAAGTTATTAATACTTGGCATAAGATTACGATTTAAATATCAATGAAGAATTATGTTTATTATTCACATCTTTTTTTTATGATCAAGAGTAAAGGCACAGATTGCATGCCCACTGTATGCTGTTAGAGCTAATAAATTGCAGTGTTTTTTCTTGGTAAGGGCTGACCTTTAATATACAGACTCTTTTATTAAATACAGTCTTATAATGTAACTACTGTGTGTTTGGGAACCTAAGCACCTCTTTCTAGTGTCATTTGTACTTCGCAACACTAAAAAAAAGCATGTTTACCTCAGATTCAATCCTGAATGTACTTTGCTAATCTTGTAGACCAGGGGTGCCCAAACTCTTTGGTATGAAGGGTCAAAAACCATTAAGAGCTGTGGGGAGGTGAATATACCAATCTATATTACATTAATTTGCCTTGAGCAAGTTACTAATTTATCCCATAACATTTTAAAACAAACAAAAAATCACTTTAAATTGTATTATCTAATTCAGTACAACGTTTTATAAATAACCGATTGCATTAAAATCATAAACCGTCACATTTATAACACAGTGGAGTTCGATGCTGAATACACTTGTCAAGCAGAGTCTGCCTTTGACTTGATTTGCTCATCAACGTCTCTAAATTGTCAGGTGACAGTATGTACATTTAAACAAAATCTGATTAATTTACATCATTTAATTGAAACATTTAATTTCAGTTAGCTCTTAACAACAAATCAAACAAACAAACGGTTGCATCAACTTTGAACTGATTGAATTAAATCCCAAAACCACCCCATCATTCTCTCTCTCTTCTCAGATGGGATGGTGGGCCAAATTAAAGGTTACCACTGGGACAACTTTGGTAAAGGTTACCAAGGTTTGGTAAAGGTTACCATAGGCCCTAGTTTGGGCATCTCTGGTATAGAGTATAGTAGCCATATTCACCTAGAAATATGTAACCTTTCAATTTCCATCAATCTTAATACACAATGTAACTAGAGAAGAGTCTTGACTCTTGTAATCTTGTTTTCACTTTGAAGTATACATACACAGTGGAGTTCGATGCTGAAACTAGCTAAGCAGAATCTGCCTTTTCCTTGATTTGCTCACCGAAGTCTCTGCTTTGTCCAGTGACAGTATGTACATTTAACCAAAATATGATTAATTTACTCCATTTGATTGAAACATTTAATATCAGTTAGCTTTTAATAATAAGGCAAGGAAACCAGACAAAAATAGGGTTACTTTTAAATTTTAATTAAAAATCTCAAAACCATCCTCATCATTCTTTCCTTCCTCTCAGATGGGATGGTGGGCAAAATCAAAGCTTACTATGGGCCAACTTTGGCTCATGGGCCCTAGTTTGGGCATCTGTGTTGTAGACTTTCCTGACACTATTGAAATCTAACCCAAACTTCTTAACTAGTAAGAATGTGTGTGTGTGTGTGTGTGTGTTTAGAGAAAGGAATCCTTGTTGTACCTGTCCACAAAGTGAGTCATGTAATTGCTATTGTAGGTTTGGTTGGATTTTGTTAAGAATTGGCATGTGGTGAAGTTCGTTAGAATGATTGGATAGAGGGAAAGTTTTGTGTTTTTTGGATTTTTTTTCTAGTAAGCATTTTATCCGTTTTGGCTTCACCTCACCACAGCATTCAGCAATAATGCCCAATATTTGTCCCAGGTCACTGTGCAGAAGAGAATCCCGACTCTAAACTTATTAGGAGGTTTCTGAAATATTGCATACTGTGACATTCGAGAACAGTTGGGTTTTTCTTTATTGAATCGTGGTTTCTGAACTGCCCTGCGATTATTTGGTGCTTTTCCTTTTAAAAATGGTCTCAATTTTGCAGTCACTTTCCATGAAAGCTCATCATTACTTTTAGAACTAATACACAACCTGAGTGCTACTAGTTCACCCAAAATAAATGCTAAATAACATCACACAACCATCTAGTCTTCAGATCTTCTGTGGTTATGTGCAGGCTTGTGGTCGGACTCTGAACCTCTTCTTTTTTTCTCTACAGGTGTAAGGATAGAGTCTGTGATCTCCTGAGCTCACTAGTTTAATCTACAGGAGGAGGCGCACAGAAATTCAGACACTATTTACAGTGGAAATTATTTACACTCACTCTTCAGATGAGGGAGAACAGGGGAGTCTGAATCCTGAGGGGTATTCAAGGTAAGGCTGTAGTGCAATGCACAGACTGTCTTGTTTTACATTTTTCAGGCCTTCCTCTTTAATTCATACTTCTAACTCCATACTGTGTCTTTACAAAACTCTTGTTTTGGCTGATGGTAGACTCGGATCATTTGTTTGAGGTCATTAAGGAGCAAAACAGCCTAATTAGTTGATATTAGGGGTAATAATTGATTTTGATTTTACTACAGTTCCTTATGCTTGACACAAGAGATTTTTAAATTGTATTACATCTATAACTAATACCAGAAATCGTTTGAGGTTTGATCCCTAATAAGAAATTATAAGCCCAAATATTCCATACTTTTTACAATGCTAAACAAAAAGAGAAATTGTTTGTAAAATAATAGACATACTAGGGTGTAAAGTCATCTTAAATGTAGTCATGTACTAAACAATCAAAATTCTGCTGTCTTAAAGTCAGTCATTTCATTTTGATTTCATTCAGGGATTTAGTTTAACCAGAAATGGAGTTCTATGAATGGACTGTGCAGCCTGTTTTTGTGAACTACCTCAACCAATTCACACAAAAATATTTGCTCCAAAGAATAATGTTGTTATTGTTTGGCTTCTGGAGATTTGGGATTTATTGCACAGTTGGTGCATTTGCATTATTCATGAAGGATAGCTCTATTGCTCTTCACTGCAACTTCATGAAATTAACAATCATATTAAAATATATATGTTGTTGTATGGGTTTTGTAATGACCTTAGAGAGAGTGAGTAATTGTAACTTGTGTGTATTTCCTCCTGGTGGTTAAAACACAAAGATTCTGTCCTCATTTATAACTGATTTCTATTATTTGACCAAAATATTAAGGCTCATTTTCACTGATAGGTATGGATTGGTAGAGTACAGTACAGTGTGCATTTATGTCCATTTCCACTGGCAAAGGTACCAAGTAGCGAACTGTACAGTACCGCTTTTTGGTGCCCCTTTTCTTAGAGTAGCCAGCACAAAAATATGGTATCCAAAAGGATGAAGCTAGATATGGAGCTGATTTGTTTACAGAGAACTGTCACCAGCATATGCAAGAAGTTGAGTGTATTTTAAATGTTCATTTTTAAATACACAGTAGGGCTGGGCGATTAATCAAAAAGTAACCGAAATCGACATTTAGAAACCAGCTTCATATTAATATTTTTTATTACTTTCCCTACTGAATCATGTGTCACGTGACCCCGCTGAACTGAAAAATGTTGAGCACTTTGCAGCCAGATCTGATCTTCGTTCATTCATTTTCTTGTCGGCTTAGTCCCTTTATTAATCCGGGGTCGCCACAGCGGAATGAACCACCAACTTATCCAGCAAGTTTTTACGCAACGGATGCCCTTTCAGCCGCAACCCATTTCCACACACATTCACACACGCTCTTATACACTACGGACAATTTAGCCTGCCCAATTCACCTGTACCACATGTCTTTGGACTGTGGGGAAAACCGGAGCACCCGGAGGAAACCCACGCGAATGCAGGGAGAACATGCAAACTCCACACAGAAAGGTCAACTCAGCCGAGGTTCGACCCAGCGACCTTATTGCTATGAGGCGACAGCACTACCTACTGCGCCACTGCTTCGCCCAGATATGATCTCTATAGTGTTATTTCAAGTGTTGTGAGTGCAGTGATACAAGTTGAGCGCATTCACTGCGAATCTCTTTGCTCAGGTGCCGATATCCGCTGTTCGTGCACAACTTATTTCGCACTCTCAAATATATATATATATATATGCAACTGATTTATTTTCACTTCTTTATAAGAAAAAAAGTGTCTGTTGGTTTTAGGCAAATTGTGTTCTAATTTCAGTTGTTTAATATTGAGGTTTAATAAATAATTGTAGATTGTAGATGGTGTTGATTTTAAGCTTATTGAAGAAAACTAAGTAATGCACCCTTCATTCAAAAATCTTACATGTAATTAGACCTGTCACAAAAATCAGTATATCGACTTATCACACAACTCATGGCCATAACCTCAATCATTTTTGGTGATGCAATTTATATCACCCATACATAAAAGTCGTCAGTGTTAAAAACACTATAGTATTTACTATAAATTACTATAGTATATTTTTATGTGGGTGCCTGAAAACTGAAAATAGATCTGGTAGCAGATATCGCAGCCTGTGTTACTCCTTGCACATGTGTGTTAACTTATATTATTGTTTATTTAGGATACGCATTTTCAAACTCTGAATCCAATGCCTACTTATTACATTTTTTAAATAACTATAATTAAATGAAATGGTCTTAAGAATAAAATATGATCTGTTCTTTGGAAGAGTGTACTTTCTCTGTAATGCTATTATATTGTCATTTTGGCATTATATAATGAGTGGCATAAAATAGTCTTAAAATGACAATAATGTTGTTTATCGCAATGTATTTTAGTGCAATATATCATACAACAACAAAAAAACATATTGTGACGGGCCTACTTGTAATATGTGGCATATTTACTAAATATGTCAGTGAACGATGAGGCAAAAAAACAACAACAACAACAACAACAAAAATTTAATTGTTTATTAATCATAATGAAAGTAAAATGTCCAATTAATGGAGATTTTAATTTTAGGCCAAAGTGCCCTGTCCTAATACACAGCCAAAACATTGCAACAAAATATATTTACGACAGTGAACCAAAACCAAGTCGCTCCAAGCTCAAACTAAATGTACGCTCACACCGAAAGAGGCGAGAGCGTCAAAGTAGTCGGAAGTCATTCATTTTCAATAGGAGTCGGCGGTGAGGAAGTGTGGGCGCATAGAGTTGAAATTAATTCAACTTGATGGTAATGAGCTATGATGCGGCAAATAATCAGAATATAGAAGTCCACCGCTTGAGACGAGACCAGAGAACACAGCCACTGAACTTTTGTGAATCTCATGCGACAATACAAAACCGTATTGCTGCTTCAAGATATTCCAGACATATGGACACATTGGATAATTAAGTGTAGCAAAGCCACACCACATGCAACTTGATCTTCCATTGTTAAATAAATTTAATAAAAAGTATGCAGCATTTTCACTCTAGAAAGCATGTTTTATGCGGGAATGTAACTGATATGATATGCTGCATTAGCCCCTTTAAATACGAGATCAATGTAGCGAATTTTGACGCTCTTGCCGCCGGAGCTGAAGGCAGACAGCGTTGTTGCCAGGGTGGCCAGAACGACCTTTGACAATCTCACCACCTTCGGTGTGAACACACAGAAAACTTGCTCTTTCTCTTTACATGTTACCTCTAAAATAAAAACATGAAAGAACTTTGTAAAATTTCGTCTTTCAATAGTCTTTCTTCTACAAACAAGAATGACATTTATCGCAATCTTCTAGCATAAACTACACCTATCAAGTAAAGGTACTGTTGGGCAGTAGAAACGCAAGCCTGATCTGGGGGAACCGAACTGTACCGTACTGAACCATAACGCACAGTGGAAACAAGACATTATAGATATTGTACTCTATAGAGCAAGAAGCAACCACGTAGCAACTTGCTAAACAACAACACCCTTTCACTATGGCATTGGGGGTTGCATAGTATAAGACCAAAAATTTAGTTTGGCATTGATTTATTTTCACTGTTTAGATGTTACAAAGCACGAATGGAATTTACCTGTTACATTTAAACATGCCAATTAAGTCAAAGCGAATTTGAGAGAGTTCATGGGAAACAATGATTTGATTGTTTCTTCTCATGCAGTTTTACGCTCTTACTCTTTCAGTGTCTGTCCCGTTCTCATATTTGGCAGATGTTCTCAGTATTCTGTATCACAGGCTTGGCTGTAGTCGTGGTATGTCCAGAGGTGACCTATGCTAAAAACCTACTGTCTTTTGGCCAAAGACGACTGTAGGCTTTTACCGATATGAAATGTGTTTGTGATGTGCTAATAAGCTAATTATTCTAAGCTCCATTGAACATAAATATGTAAAGATTTGTGTGTTAAAGGAATTTTCCCACACTGTTTACGCTACTTTATTAGTGTTCAAACTAGCAGTAAGTCATGAAACTGTAAGAAAAGGAAGTGATGGATTTGGTTGTAATTTTTTGGTGAACTTATACTTTTAATACAGCTCAATATACTGACTTGTGGGCTTTTGTTCAAGGACGAAGAATCACCAACATTTCAGTATTTAGCACTCACTTGTCAGGACAGTTTTTAAGGTTTTTGTGAGGTATGTTCAGTAAAACCATAGGTGCGTTTAGGAACCGTTTATAGAGTTGTACATTCAAGCAAGTAGTGTAACCTTATTTTTTCCCGCTGAATTATTGTTGTGTTGGTGAAATCGGTATCTGTCACATGTAGTTTACATTGCTAAAGTCTAACACATAAGCAAAAAAGATCAAAAAAAGTATAGTCCATAATAGGGTTGCATTGTTCATCTCTGATGGCTTATAGATATAAGGATGCTGAACCAGCATCGCGATCCTTTGCCAACCTGCTCGTGAAAAATACACGCGTCTCTGTTTACACTAATACGTATTCGTTTTAAAATAGCATCTTAGTATGAAAACGATCCACGTGCACACAGGTGTTTCAACTAGCGTTTCTGATTGGCTCTCCATCCACACTATACGGCTCAACACGCACATCACATGACTTATGCGCTGCAGCAAATGCCTGCGTCTGAGTTCCAGCAGTCAGCGAATGCTTTGAGCACAAAACCCCAGAGAGCAGTGCTCTTTGGACAGTTTGTCGATGCCACTATAACGACACGGATCACTCTGTCTATTCATGCTAGAGTCCTGGGAAAAAAGTGATTGACAGGTGTTAATTTGTGTTTGACTTATCTATTTTATTTATGGTTTATGTTTTGGGTAAAACAAAAACCATGCGGGTCAGGTAGTTGAAACAGTAAGCTACAGATAATCAATTCGTTATGAATGAATTAATTATTTATAAATAAATAATTCTCCGCTGCCTACGATGATGTACCCTGAAACCGAATTAGTTAGCTAGCCAGTTAAGTTTTAGGGTGCTTTCACACCTACACTTTTGTTTCGGAACGTATCTCGTTTGCCCAGTTAGCGCGGTTCGTTTGGCATATGTGAACAGGGCAATCGCGCTCTGTTCCGCGCCAAAGGAATCGCTCCGAGATCGCTTGAGTGAGGTGGTCTCGGCTCGATTGAAACGAACCCTGGAGCGGTTCGATTGCAGTGAAAAAGCGATCCGATCCGAGCGCGGTTATATCACAGTGTTTTATGGATATGTAATAGGCATACGGCTATATGAAGATAGAATTATTAGTATGGCGGGAAGTTTCGCGAGTCTCCGGATGCCCGCAAACGAGTGATGATCTCCCGGTAATCTCAAGTCTCCCTCCCGGTCCTCAAATAGGCATCGTCACGCACCCTTCTCACCCCTCCCCACCGCATCTCTCCTCAGACACGTCACGCGCGCACCCTGTCAATCACCACCAAACCACTACTTCTCCTGACAGCTGAGCGGGACGCTGCAAAATAAACCCTGACACTCTGACCAATGTGAGGAGAGTTTACTCGCACGTGACTTGTTTTAGCTCTTTGTTCCGATTAGAAACTTTGCAGTGTGAAAGCGAACCGCTCCAAGAGCAAAGAGCAACAATGTAACAATTGTAATCTCTGTTTCGGAACAACTGAATCGATTCACAGGTGTGAAAGCACCCTTAGTTTAATTTGCACCATTCCTCCCATTCTCTTGCTCCAAGTTATAGGTCACCATTTTGTAAAACGTATTTAAATCCGTAATCCATTAGACCTAAGCAATTTTAGGTTAATGACCAGCAAGTTCAATTTTGAATATAATTGTACAATTTAATTTTATCTTTACATTTAATATACAGTAGCAATTGAAAGCTTATGTTTTAAATCAGGAGAGACAAAGCTTTAAAAAACATGAGTTTAGATTTTTTTTAAGTCTCTGTTTGCCTATGCACATGATCAACTTCACATCTTCACTTGCACTCATAAACCAAGCAGTTTTCTTTTAGCTGTCCTCTTTTGTGAACAGCTCTTTTCATCTTGCTGTTAAAAAGTTTTCAAATAAATTTTTTAGACCTTTTTGATCTTTGCCTGTGAATTGTGCTGTCTCTCATGAGAAGTCAATCACGGTAACTTTGTTTAGAAGTACGCGATTGGCTGTTTGCTTCCGTTGTCCCGCCTTTTTGAAGGTGCCCATAAACTCAGGGTCAAAGTTAATTATGAGCATCATGCTACCAACAAAACCTGATTCAGTTGGTTTGGTTTTGTCAACTCGAACTAATCCCGCAATTCCGAGTTTGTTCAGCCAGCATCACAGGCCCTAGGTAACTTTTCATTAGCATTTTCTGAATTACCAAGGACCACATTTTCAGCTAAAGAAATTCTTTATTGTTAATTTACTGTGAAAAATTAATAGTCTGACAGCATTAAATCTAGTGGCGGTTGTATCCTTTGAAAGGCAAGAAACTAGAGTTGTCAAAAGTATCGGGTTCAGTACCAGGCTTTTAAAAACATCAATTTCCTGCTAACATTTGAGCTGAACACAGCTGATTGACTATTGAGTTCACAAGCTCAACAGATATAACCGTGATTTGGCTGTTGGATTACCATTCTTTACTGCTGTTCACTCAGTGCAAACAGATACACGGACATGAAGCCTTTGAAAGCCGTGTCAATCAGGTGATACATCAGCGGATCACTCATATGTCAACTCCTAGACAGATCAGATGATTGACATGGCTTCAAAACTGACTTCAAAAGTGTTTGTGTGGACGTGTTTGCACTGGTTGGTGAAGAGTGGTAAAATGTTTACCTTCACGGCTAATCACAGTCTTATTTGTTGAGCATGTGAACACAATGGCCAATCAGCGGTGTTTAAGAACATGAAGTAAGTTACTAAGGGTGTCACGATCCTCCAAATCTTCGATTACAATTTCGATTCTAAAGGCACGATTCGATTCGATTTTCGATTATGACTAATTAATTAATTAATGACCAATTAATTATTTGTAGCCTACCGTTTAAACTACCTGACCTGCATGGTCTTTGTTTTACCCATAAACAAATCATACAGTAAATGAATAAAGGCAAGTTACACACATAATCGCCACCTGTCAATCACTTTTTTTCTGCGGGACTCGTGAATAGGCAGTGATCTGTGTCGTTATAATGGCGTCGGTAAAAAAGACGCACAACCAACAGGAACCAGCCAACAGTATCTGAGGTGTGCGCTAAAATGACTAAGTACAAGTGAGTGAAAGATTGAAGCAGTCCTCTGACTGCCTGGACCCGCTGTGTGTGTGTCTGTGTCTGTGTGGTCACGTGATGTGCATTTTCAGAGGTAGAGAGGAAGGAGGGCTGCTCAGAAATGCTACACGCCACTGTGGATGTCAAATCGTTGTCGTTCTAAAATGCCATTTAAAAACAAAGACAGTGTAAACAGGGCCTGAGTGTGTACTTTTCGCGAGCGGATTTGCAACGGGGGCGGGCGGAGGATCGCGATGCCCGTGTTGTCTATCGGATGAACCGTACGTAATACGTACATAGCAGAGCTTGCAAAACTGTGTTTTTTTTGTCGACAACACGAACGTTGTCAACATAACTCACTGGCTTACACACCGGCGACTTCATTGAAAGAGGAGAGGGTTTAAGTTCTGTCGACGGGTCTCCTGCTTCTGCAGTTTAACAAGCACTTCAACAAGCCTGTTATTTTCCCGCTTGGCAAGCCAAGCTGACGTGACATGGGGGCGTGGCAGCATCGACGCTTCTTTTTTGATTCGATAATCGAAATTGAGCATAAATTTCGATCGATTTCGATTAAAAATCGAAATCGTGACACCCCTATAAGTTACTATATCTTTGTCTCTAAATACATGATCGGCTGTTTGCTACTGGTGTCCCAAATAAGTTGAAATGCTCATGAATCCTGGGTCAAAATCAACAGAAAAAGCTGATGATCGGCATCATGGTACCAACAAAACCTTATTGCACTGGTTTGGTTTGGTTAAGTAATTCTATAATACAGAGTTTGTTCTGCCAGCATCATGGTGCAGGTTACTCATAACTATTGATTAGCATATTCTGGCTCATTAAGAACCACCATGAAGGGCTTATTTTAATGTATTTTAGTAATGGATGGTCTGAAGGCATGAGTTAATGAAAAGTATTTCTAGTGAGTCTGACAGCGTCAAACCTAGTGGTGTTTGTATCCAATTGAAGAGAAGGAAAATTTGTTTGTGAGTGAGTTGGGATTCTGGGAAGTTGAGTTCTCCATGTATCATAGACCTACACAATGAATGCCAACCTGTAATCACCTCTACAGCCTACCTGTCTGTCCTGCTCAGTGGCAGTGTAATGTCTGTAATGTGTGTGTTGTGAGCTGAATGGTGTGTCTGTACATCTGGGATCTGACAGCGAGAAGTTTCTAATGCTTGTTTGCCTGTGAATTCTTTGCAATGACTGGACCTGTTGCTTGCATGCTCTTTGATTAGTACCATCCCTTCTTTTAGCTCCGTGTATGTTAGTTTGTGGTTTGCATTTCCTTTGCAGTTCATAATTAAAGGTGATCTTGATAAATGTGCAGGAGGATTTTATAAACCCCACTGGCCACAGCGGAAATCCTGCCCTTTAACCGGGGCTGGTCCTACTTCTCTTTATTGGTTGTCTTGTTGCCAGGGTTACTTCACTGAATTATGAGTGCCATTTATCACTGACGAACTTTTAAACCTCCGATTTTTTTTTTTTTTTTTTTTTAAAGCTTTATAATACTCACAGTTTAGCCTGTAGGTAAATCTGACGTAACACTGAGTACATTGGAAATGTTTTGACCAAAAACCCAAGTCCATATTTTTTTGCATGGTGGAAGCAAACAAGCAGGTTACTTGTCTAAAATGAACTGGTTACTCTAGGAAAAATAGGATTTGCATGTGTAAATGTTCTCTTTTTTGTTTTTTGTAGATGGGTAAATAGTGGGATTGACTTTGACTTTGAGAATTTATGCCATTTGCTGCTGAATCTTCACTTTAGTTCCAATATAATGGTGGTAGTGGTAGTTGTTTTTTTTCTTCCATTTTTTGACATCTGAGTCAACCTGATTGAGCATAAAAGTGTAGTTGGGCCTTTGTTCTATCAGTTGTGGTTTTAATAAAGCCAGATCTGCATGTGAGCTGTGGTCAAAGGAAAATAGATGTTTATGTAGATATAAAGGTTGGAGAAATCTAACATATGTCTGAAAGATTTGTAGCAGAAAAGAAGGTTTGTTTGATTGTAAAAGTATAAGCAAAAATAAAAAAACAAATGAATTATCAGCAAGAGTTCATTTTGAAGGATGTTCAATATGGAGCAAGATCAGTCGGTCTAAAAAATAATCCATTTACAAAAAATAATTAAACTTAAATTCATAAATTTAAATTTGTAAGTTCAAAACACAATTCAAAAATACACAAATCCAATTATTAAATTCAAAACACAATTCAAAAATACACAAATCCAATTTTTAAATTAAAAACCTGATTCGTCAATACACAACTAATGCCTAAATCCAAAACATGATTCGTAAATACACGCATCCCATTCTTAAATTTAAAATATGATTCAAAAACTCACACTTCATACACACAATTCTTCTGGCAAAAAATATTTATCATTTTTACTTGTAAATTCATAAATTGTTTGTTTTGTTTATAAACGGTGTTTTGAATTTACAAATTGTATTTTGTAAATGTGAACTGTGCTGTGCATGGATGCAATTAATTTTGTAAATGTGTTATTTTTGAGACTGGTCTGACTCCATATTTCAATGCTGTATGAGTATTAATAGGAACCTTTTATATTGATTGGCAAAGCATTTTACACCTGTATGCCAAGTGTTTGCAAAAAACAATGATATTCTCAAAAGGAGCTTTATATTAGTCAAATGCATGTCTTCATGACAATTGCAGCTGGATTTTTATTAGGTTAGCATTCCTGATTTAACATGCTGAGGAAATAAAGTCCCTGTTTACAACTGGAATTATAAAGGGACAGGGCACAAAGAAAATGCAGCATTTTGAGAGTTTGACGGTACACTGATGGTTTTAAAGCAAAACCATCAGTTTGTGCAAGAAACTGAACATTACTTGGGCTATAACATTATTACCCAGAATCCACAGTCTTGACAAAAAGCCTTGAGCACATTCACAATAATTTGGAGAGCAAATATATTGTCAAGAGCCCCGGCTTTTTCATTTTGGCTGTATATGGTTGCTTTCAAAAATCTGCTAGTCGTTGACGAGGATTTTATGAATTACCAAGGTCCACTGTTTTAGCTTTTAGAAACAAGTCACCTTCACATTGAATGGCCTGAGGGTGAGTAAATACAGTTCTTTTTCTATTTTTGGGGGAACTGTACTTTCAACTTCCTGGCTGATCTGGTCACAAGTGGAAATGGGAAATGCATTACTGTGAACATGTAGTAGTAGTAGTAGTAGTAGTAGTATTTGTCTCAACTCAGTGTTGAGTGTTCTTGTTGTTGTACTCTCATATTAGTGAAGTGATCCTAGTCCGGTATGGTTTTACCCACACTTAAAAATGGTCCTCTGCTTTTAACCTATCCAAGTGCACACACACATTTTGAGTGAGAGTTAACACATACAGTGAGCATACACCAGGAGCAGTGGGCAGCTATTGCCTCCAGCACCCGGGGAGCAATTAGGGGTTAGGCGCCTTGCTTAAGGGCACCTCAGCTGGGCATCGAAGTTAAAGAGAGTGCAGTTCATTCACTCCCACCATCTTCAATTCCCAGCCAGGACCAGGAATCTAACCTGCTACCTTTCTATTTTAAGCTCAACTCCCTAATTGTTAGGCCACAGCTGTCCTAAACTAGCTAAACTTCATATACACAAATTAAAAGCAATGGCTTTTATTTATAAGCTATTGGTAAATTAATAAATCATTGTTTGGCTGGATTGACAATATGAGTTGGCCCTTTGCTGTTTTCTTGGATGCATCAGAGTGCATTAGTGTCAATGTGATGTGAATGGACAACCCACTATGGTTTAGATCACAAAAGTTTTTAGATGCATTGCATGTAGATCTGTAATCGGATCACTTGAGAATGAAGTTACAAACTGTGCCTGAGGTGCATTACTCTCTTGTAGACTGACATATATTGAGCTCACCGTAATCTAATTCGGATTGTGTTAGACAAAGCAGAAAATCTGCTCGTATTTACCTGTCCAAAAAAGTAGCTTGTGTTATAGCACTGCATTTTTTGCTGTTCTTTAAAGTTTTTTGCTGTTTAAAAAGTGCAAACTTTCTGGTTTTAGCATTGAAGCTTAGGACAAACAAAGCTGACAGCAAAGAACTAGTGAAGATGAAAACTGACTGTCTTTACTTTGCAATGGCTGCGTCTGGACCAAACAGACAACGCTAAATAAATCAGGGAAAACCGGAATTAGTGCTCCACACATACAAACCAAAAGCAAAGCAGCGTTGTTGCAGATTTGAATATATATATATATATATATATATATATATATATATATATATATATATATATATATATATATATATATATATATATATATATATATATATATATATATATATCTGGCTCGCCTCAGGATTCGTTTGTCTGATAATCCATATAGTTCGCAAATATTGAAGAAATCTGACAAAACGTCAGCTGGCTTTTTTGTTTTCCCTCTTAACTTTGATCGTTTGCTTGGTTTCATCCAAGGTGAAGGTAGTTCAAGTTTAGTTAATTCACAGCAGGCTTACATGTACTTTTTGCGTTCGATTCCCCATCTGCTGAATCACACATGCGTAGTATTATTGCCTCACCGCTTCTCAAATCTGATCTCAGTGTACTGTTCTAATAACTGAATAAATCAGTATTGGATTATTTAAGTCAGAGGGGGGTATCAGGCATTTAAAAGAAAGTTGTTTGTGGATAATGTTACTGGAGATGCGAATCACTTACGATGGTTCAGTTAGATTTGTTAAATTAGTTCAATTAGTTCAGAACGATTAGTGATCGTGACCATTAATACATAAATAAATAATAATTTTTATTTACATATTTAGATATTTAAATACATAAATAAAACCCATTATTGTGCACAAATGTGTTAAATAAATACTTTTAAGCATTTGCTTAGGTCCTGTTTAATGTCGTCACCATGCTGCTGTTATGCCCATTTGTTGATTTTGTCACGGTAGTAACAGCGAGGATGACTGTAGGAGGACTGGTTTGATCCTGGCGTATGGTATTACAGACTCTGAGGTTTCGTACGGTTCAAACACCTGTCATAAAACTGGCAGCACAAAGCAAATAGATTTACTTCTAAATGACTTATAGTATGTATTATTTACATTTTCAAAGACTAAAACGAAGAACTTTTTTTTTGCTATAATGTGTAGTTAATTTTGTTAATTTTGTATTTATACACAATACAGTTTCAGTTAGTTCTAGTTCTTTTTATTCTAGATGACGAAAATTTCGAATTTCTTGGTTTTGTTTTGTCTTTTGTTTTCGTTAACTATAATAACCTTCATTTCATCACATCAGTTTTGGTTCTTGTGTTCCGATTTGTAGCTGACCAGCCAATTAGAGTGCTCTCTTTCGACGAGAGGCTGTGTGTGAAACCTACACTCACCAACTGTCCAACAGCCGACCGTCAGCTTGTGGCCTGTTTGCACTGGGTGGTACAGTACGGCACGGGTCGATACAGGCCACCTTTATGAGGCTTGCGTTTCCACTGCCAAAAAGGTACCAGTGATGCCTTTTTGGTGGGCGTGGTGTACGACAAAGTTTCAGTCTGCGTCATTTTCGCTCGAGGAACTGTCAAAGTAAAGCTGTAGGGGTCTTGACATGTCTTATGAAACGTACTTCTCACAAAACAGGCTTTATACACATAAATACTTGCGTATACAGTGTATAAATGTTTATGACTAACCATTTTATAAACATAATTATAACTACAAATCAATGATAAAAATAGCCTACTGTAATGTCTGCAATTATATATTACATTAACTTTATAAATGCAACATATATGGACACAACTTACAGTCTCCGATATTTTACAAATTACAGACAAAATACATACAGTATACATCTAGTCCTTAGTTGCCTTCAAAAAACAACACGCCACATATACCCTACAGTAAGTGCAAACCCCTCATCTGTATCTTTAATCTTCACCAGCACATGTAACCTCTGTTACAAAGTAATTCTGTCATTTTAAGTTCATATTAGTTCAAAAAGTGATGTTAATAGTTAAACTTGGCAGTTTTTTGTTTCTTTGTCAGAAGCACTTCAATATTCACACACACGTTATTATCATCAGCTCAAGAAGTTTGTTATTTCAAATATAGATTCGCACATGAGCGATTGTGAGCTCTCTATAGAAAGTAAAACCGCTTTTAGACACTTTTTAGACAGCCTCGTAAAATAAAAACAGGACATCAAAACACGGTTTGTTTGAATTTAGGTCGACCATCTCTGTTATGCTTTTAAAAATGGTGGTTTGTTTGTTTGTTTTCATTCTCCTTGCTTGTTGCAGGAGTGAGTGATGTATCTATGTAAACAAACATCATCCAGTTGCGCGTCTATCTCTGCCTTTTGGTACCTTTTTGGTGTGCAAGGTACCCTTTGCAAAGGATAGCCAAAAAGTAGTATGGTGCGGTTAGCTTTTTGGTACCTTTTGACAGTGAAAACGGCCATAAAAGTGTACCAAACCGTACGGTACCACTCAGTGGAAACGGGCCACTGGTGTGTCCCGGACTTCAGATGGATGTAGCTATTTACACTGTCTGACTTATTAAGACAAATTGGCTAAAACCAATGTTGTTTTGTTTGTTTCGATGTTTTGTTTGAGCAAGGATGTAAAAAACAAGGTGCAAAAGCAAAACAATCACAGGCAGTACCATAGTAAATATTAAAGTGTTATCAGATGGTATCATGGGAAGATGATTTGTCCATTTTGTCTTATTATAGCCGGTTTGTTGGTGTAGTATTTAGGAGTGTATATATTAAAACAGTTCCAAAATGCCCTGAAATTGGATTTGTAGTTTTAAATGTGCAGATTAGAAGTTGAGTGTTGTGTAATAGTGTAATCATTGTCTGTTCTCACACAGTATCTAGCAGCATTAAATCGACCCGCAGTTCACCAACTCTGTTAGCCAAATTGTAGCCTCAAGCAAATGAAGAGCGCAGGAGCTACGAACTCCTGCTAACCACATTTACACAGTGGTAACGTCCACACAATATGATCAAATTCCTAGCATTCAACATAAGAAACTTTTAAAATTGTTTTAAAACATCCTAGACATACGCAACCCTCTGGCGTTTGTAGTTGTCGACTAATGATAGCCTTAGTATATTAGCGTTTAGCAATAGTTTTGCAGCTTTAACTTTTTTTGTCGACTTGCAGCAGCATTTGTAATGGCCTTTAACTGCAAATAAGTTGTCTTTAACCCAAGGTAAATATATATACAAGCTCTTTTGTTGGCTAGCAGTATTCCTACCCATATTTGTCTCCGAGAGTATCGCTCTCAGTATGCAAGCGTCATTAAATGCTAATCATGGCCGCTGGGTGCTGTGCTGCAGCAATAAGCTTTTCGGTCACACGGTTTTCTCGCCGGTGACCAAGTAACCCTGTCCTGACACAGTCTTGCTGGCTTCTCCCCTACAGGCCGGGGCACCATCTGTCCACCCTCACAGCTGTCATCCAGAGCAGCTTTAACCGAAAAGGCTCGTTTTAATCTCTGCGCGAAACCATACTGCTCTGCTAATCTCGGTGTGCATACTATTCTGCCAAGCTTATTTTTGGAATTGGGTATTAAGATGGCTGATGCTCCTTTACCTTCTGTACAGATGGTGTTTGTGGTTTTTATTGTAGTATTCTTCTAGCTACCGCACAGTGGGACGACCGGAGTAATTTCGATTCATGTAGACAAAGCCCTAACCATCTTGTCTGTCTTGGCTTCCTTGTTCAACATTGTTGAGTGTCAGATGAACAGTGGAGAATAGCAACAAAAAGAAAATCAAAAGCAACTATGATTCTAGTCCTGCTTTTTTATTTAAGAAATCTGTAAAATGATTCTTTTAGTACTCTTGAGTGAGTGTCTGATGGTGATCCAGAGGGAGTTGAGAACCATTCTGACTTGCTCTTTAAACTGATTGAAGCTTTACTGTCGGGAAAGGTCAGGATAGTTCTGTTTTGATAGTAATTTGAGGTAGAAATTAGGGCTGGGCGATTTTGCCTAAAATCAAAATCTTGATTAAGTGAACATTTGAACTCGATTAAGATTAATGAATGATTTTTTAATTTATTTATTTCTTCTTTTGCCCTCTCCGCAAGCCCACATTTGTCAGCACTACCAAGCTGAATGATCACAGAGCTTGTGCTATACGTTGTTGTGAAGAGTAGTCACATTTGTTTGAGAGGTCAGCGTCAGTCTTGTGAGGGGTTTGCGATCATGTGAGAACTGTGACTTCCTATGTGGTTGGGAATGTAATTAATTGGAAAAATTCACCTGGAAAAAATTAGATTGATTATAGGCTGTAAATGTCGATTTTGATTACTTTTCGATTTCACCAGATGACTTTATCTCTATTTGGAAAGAATGTATAATGTTAGATCGAATGGGATGATTTTGTGCTGAGGGTGCATCTCCATCAAAGCTAATAAACAATCTAAACCTTTTAGGGGTCACATTTTCGTTGTTGTCTGCTATTTGCAGTGTGTTTCTGTATTTGCATGTGCTGGGAGTGTTTTCATGCATGTGTTTAGTCAGAGATTGATGAATTAATGTTTACTATTTGCATCTCCATAATATCTAACAATAATCTCAAATTTTTTTGGGATCCACATGCAGTTCCATCACGTCCCAAAGGAGCTCTATTGGATTGAGATTGGTGACTGTGACTAAAAAAAACAGTATGAGATGATTTTTGCTTTGACATGGCTTGTTATCCTGCTGGAAGTAGCCATCAGAAGATGGGTAAAGTGTGGATATAAAGGGATGGACATGATCAGTAACAATACTCGGGTAGGCAGTGGTTTTGAAACAATGATACTAATTGGTACCTAAACAAATTAGTATTGAGTCCAGAGTGTGCCAAGAAAACGTTCCCACACCATTACACCACCACCACCACCAGCCTGAATCGTTGATACAAGGCAGGATGGATCCATGCTTTCATGTTGTTGATGCCAAATTCTGACCCTACCATCCGAATGTCACAGCAGAAATCGTGACTCATCAGACCAGGCAATGTTTTTCAGATCTTCTGTTGTCCACTTTTGGTGAGCCTGTGCGAACTGTAGCCTCAGTTTCCTGTTCTTAGCTGACAGGAGTGGGACCCTGTATGGTCTTCTGCTGCTGTTATTTTTCAAAGATGCTTTTCTGCACACCTGGGTTGTAACGAATGGTTATTTAAGTTACTGTTGCCTTTCTTTCAGCTCGAACCAGTCTGGCCATTCTCCTCTAACCTCTGGCATCAACAAGGCATTTGTGCCCACAGAACTGCTGCTCATTGGATATTTTTTCTTTTTCAGACCATTCTCTGTAAACCCTAGAGATGGTTGTGCGTGAAAATCCCAGTAGATCAGCAGTTTCTGAAATACTCAGACCAGCCCATCTGGCACCAACAACCATGCCATGTTCAAAGTCACCTAAATCATCTTTCTTCCCTGTTCTGATGTTCAGTTTGAACTGCAGCAGATCATCTTGCCCATGTTTAATACGCATGGAGTTGCTGCCATGTGATTTGGCTAATTAGAAATTGGCGTTAACGAGCAGTTGGACGTGTACCTAATAAAGTGGCCGGTGAGATAGATAGATAGATACATATAATATAGTATAGATGCACGATATAGTACAATTTCTGTAAATTAAATGAATGGTTTCTATATATTGACCACATGTAAAGGACTCTTCGTTTTTGTTTTTGTTTTTAAACAATTTGAAGTATATATACAGAAATGTACTCATTCATATGTGATTGTTTTTCTCATTTTATTGAGAACTTCAGGGCAAATGTTTGATTAGAAAATGTAGAAATATGATTTTTTTTCATTAAATATACACTTTTCAAAATCTCATGATTACAGGTCCAACATACAATATTGCTAGCTAGCTAAAACGCTAATCGTAATCATTGTACTTTCTAGATTGTAACTTTCTCATAATGCTGTTATTCATGTTTCTGTCTGCATCCTCGTAATGTGTAATATTGCGCTTGTATAAATTATGAAAAAGTATTACTGTAAACAATGTCTTTTGTGACACAAAATAAATTGGAGAGCATAGTATGAAACCATTATAGACTTTTTTATTTTGTCCTAGTGATGTATATGGTCATATTCCACGCAGCCTTAACTATTGGTTAAAGTAAGTCTCCCAGAAATGATACAATAAGATTATCCAAGTTCTAGCACTTCTAATCCCAATAAGCATTAATGCAGAACTAGTTTTGAATAACTTCTCCAGTGTCACTATCAACGTGTGCCAACTGCAGTTTCACAGCTCCAAACCCAAGCTTACTTGACTGACCGCAATCAAGTCTGCTGCAGGAAAGTGTTAATAAAAAGGTTTCTCGCTCGCTCTGGCCTTCCTACTTCCCTCCTTCTCATTTTCTCCTTTAGATATAATCTCATGTGCTAACACCACTGATTTGTCTTCTTTCAATCCGCCTGCCAGGATATGGGGCTGGTGGTGGGGTGGTGGGGCTTCTGCTGACCTAAAGCTCTGTCATTTACGGTGTGTGTGTTCACAGTTTCAGCCTCTGTGGGATATGGTGGGGTCCAGCTGTGCCAGCTTACGCCCACCAAGCAAAGAGCAGTTCAGGCCAGATCATCTGTGTGCCAGTTCATAAGTGCGTGTGGGGGGTTTGTGTGCCAGCCTGCTAAATGGACTCTAATTTAACAGTGTCATTTTGTTGGATGTTTTGGGGTTTGTGTGTGTGGAACATTTGAAATGCACACGACACAAAACAAACTAGCTTTTTGTGAAGAAATGGTTCCTTCTGTCTTTTAAGTATGGGTCAGTATGATGGGTTGATAGTAGAGCTGCACAATTAATCGAAAAAAGATCTTGATTCGACCCCCTAGACCAGAGGTCACCAATCTCGGTCCTGGAGGGCCAGTGTCCCTTCAGGGTTTAGCTCCAACTTTCCTCAACACACCAGCCTGGATGTTTCAGTATACCAAGTAAGACCTTGATTAGCTTGTTCAGGTGTGTTTGATTAGGGTTGGAGCTAAAATCTGCAGGACACCGGCCCTCCAGGAACAAGTTTGGTGACCCCTGCCCTAGACGATCTTAATCCAGCATTTCTACGATTCTGCCAATCATATTTTCAAGTTCAGGAGAGAAGCGAAGGCGGCCGCACAAGTCTTCACATAGTTTCACATACGTTGTTCAGCAAGGTGAACACCAGTGGTGTTGAAATAGTGTTAAGAGAGTCACATACGGTATTTATAAGGTATTATTCATCAAAAAATGCCATTTCTGTCTTAATGTAATGATGTATTCGTGGCTGCGAAATCACACGTGACGTGAGCTGTTACCACAGAGAGGACGGGCGCTTCGTGAATGATGTCCACTTTAGTAAACAGAACCTGCATAGGCTGCTAATAACAGGTAATCAAGTTGTAAATAACATTCAGTTTGCTGCACGGACGATCATTTGGGAGCTGCGCGGGAAGTATGAACCGCACTTAGCAGTGAAAATGAAACCAAAAGCGAGATCATCATTTAAATAATCATATTGCATTATAGAGTT